>NW_027069547.1:817550-842188 GCF_002906115.3 Quercus suber
TTCTAGGGGGGGGTGGTGGTGTGGGGGTAGGCCCTTGCCCCTAGCTCCACCTCTACTTTCTCTTCATCTCCACATGAGAGAGAGAGAGAGAGAGAGAGAGAGAGAGAGAGAGAGAGAGGCTTTAAACAAAAATAATAGAGCGAAAACAATATTTAAGAGCAGAGAGTATAACAAAGACATCCATAACTACTCCAAACATGATTCTAGAGATATTATAAATGACAAGGCAGTTCTTCAATTATCTCTTCTTCAATTATGCAGGGAATGTTTAGATTGTCATGACTTATCAAGTTTAAATTTTCAAATAAAAAATTAAAGTTATACTTTTTCTTCATAGGTAGATTCATAGATAGTGTAGGAGGGCGAGGAGGGGTTTAAATTGTAGATTTAGGGTACCACGAAAGATATCATTATTAGGTCTAGGACAATCACTGAATCCAAAAACGTCATTTTTTTATTTGTAGTAAGAAGCAAACACAAAAGTGTGGTTTTAAAATATTTTCTTAAATAGACACTCTGAAGGCCGTTGGAGCACTCAAATTCAATGCTCTAAAACCAATTAATGCTGAAATAGAGAATGCTTTAAAGCCCATTAAAAGCTAAATAGCTACTAAACCTGGACTGACTCGGTGACCCAGAACTCAAACTGGTTTGAATGTTTAAATGGACATTTTCTGCATAATACCTGGTCAAATCTAGTCCAACCCGATAGGTTTGTGGCAACCAAAGTAAATTGGATGAGTTTTATAACTCGGTTTAGTTTGTGAAATTTGTAAAGTTACATTTATAGATCCACTTTATTGTCTTCTTTACTGTTTAATATGTTATAACATGGTAATTTAAAGAGGAGAAAACCTAAAGAACTAAAACAAAAAATGCACTTATCTATCTGTCTACCTACTTCCAAGGCTCCTATCCTATCAAAAGACTACTCTATTATTGTGAAACATTGATTTTGAATTATAATTGCCAGTTTAACTTTGGCACATGCCCATTTTTTAAATTTACATATTTATGTTATGATTTCTCAAACTTATTTTTATATATTTTTATTTAAAAAAAATGATTTAATTTTTTGATTCGACTTGTAACCTACTAGTTGAACCAGTGACCCGACGGTGGAATCTACAAACACCTAGTGACTCACCCCACATGTAAAACTCTACTTATCATTAATTTGCCCAAAACTATTACAATTTTTTTTTTTAATAAAACCTGTTTCATTAATAAAAATATATTGAAATTACAAATAAATTTATCCAATTAAATTAAACTAATTTTAGCAAAAACTAAATAATATTATCCAAGTATTTAACAAAATAATATTACAACAAAAAACAAAAATCTCATAATACAAAATCAATGATTTTATAGTATAAAAATTTGTTCTAATAAGATAGAATAAAACGTTAAAATTGGCACCTTATTTCAACTTTGCTAGAGAGAAAAAGAGCAGAGAGTTACGTTAGGTATAATAAATAAATTTTTTTTTAATGCGAGTTTATTTCATACTTAAATCAACTACTTCATATACTTAAATCAATTTTTCTCTTTCTAAAAAAATTATTTTTTTCTCATTAATATTAGCTAATAATAACCCACCATTTAAAATTTATTGTGAAATTATTGTGATAATTGATACTGATTTTAATTTGAACGTACTATTACAATTATTTTTTTCTCTTTTTAAAAAAATTATTTTTTCTCATTAATATTAGCTAATAATAACCTACTACTTAAGATTTATTGTGAAAATATTATGATAAAAATTGATACAGATTTTAATTTTAACATACTATTAAAATTATTTTTTTCTTTTTCTAAAAAAATTATTTTTTTCTCACCAATATTAACTAATAATAACTGTAGGGACCAGATTTGGGCACTTCTTCAAGTTGAGAGAATGGGCCCAGACCCAACTTGCCCTTCAATGAATTTCTAGAGAGTGGGCTCAAGAACTAGGCTCTAGTAAGGGATGCAACTGCCCTGCATGGTTGCATGTGGATTTATCAACTTAAACATGAATTGGGGTACACAATGATGCTCCTCGGACTTGTCTTCCGAAGCTTGGCGTTCTTATTACTTCTTTTAAGATTGATTACAAAGGTCGAGAGGACATAAGTCACTACAGTACTTCTTAATGCAGATCTTCCGTCCTCCTTTCAGGAGAGACTCCTTACATTATATACCTCTCTAAACTGATCCTAACCCTCCATTTGTTGATCAGCCAGGCCACTACTTGAGAGCCTGTCCCATCAACCGTATCCTCATTCCCCCAGTGGGTTGCAACACCCAAGACAGCACTGTTCAGGAGTCCTGTCCTCATTAATACGGCCAGGACGTTAGTTGAGGTCATTCAATGCGGAGGTGACAGCTCGCCTAAGACTTGCTCCTTCGCCATGCTCCCGTCGCCGACGCGTGGCACTGGCCCCTCTCCTTCTCGAATATTCAAGAAGACCCCTCTTTGGTGGAGTGGTGCTCGTGTTCTTCCGAGGTCTCGGATGTCCGAGGACGGGGTCATCCTCGGATATGTTCCTCGGGGGCCGGACATCGCGCTTTCATCCTCGGACCCCTTATGCATCCTCGGCGTGGGCCTCTGGGCCTGGCTTGAAGTGGGCCAAGGCTGCCTGATTTTCTGGCCCCACAATAACCTACCACTTAAGATTTATTGTGAAAATATTGTGATAAAAATTGATACAGATTTTAATTTTAACGTACTATTAAAAAAAAAAATTCTCTTTCTACAAAAATTCTCTTTTTCTCACCAATATTAGCTAATAATAACCTACCATTTAAAATTTATTGTAAAAATATTGTGATAAATATTGTGGTAGTATTTTTAAATTGTGATTTCTAATTCTTTGACTTTCTTTCATCCATACGTTTCCTATTTTCTTTTTTTTCTTTTTTTTTTTGTTCTCTTGCATTTTGTCCACCACACACGTATACCCATAGGATTCCTTCATCTCTTTTTTTTCCTTTATATTCCACTTGATTCCAGAGCCTTCTTTTCTCCTCATTTCCCCAGCTCTCTCATTCTCTGCTCTTTTTTTTTTTTTTTTACTTGATTCTCTAGCTCTCTCTGTGATACTTGATTCCATAAATTCTCTAGCTCTCTCTGTGGTACTTGATTCCATAATCTTGCTTGCCTTTTGGTGTCATTATCTTCAAACACACATAGACACACATGGAGAGAAAGGAGCAATCGTCTTTGCTCCACCACACTGCCACCGCTGCTCCTCCTCCTTACTGCGGAGTGCATGCAACCAGGGGTCAGATCGGCTTTTTTTTTTTTCTTGATCATTTATTGTTCTAATTTTTTTTTTTTCTGTTCTTGATCTGCTGTTGTTGTTGTTGTTTTGATTTTAGATTTGTTGTTTAAATTATATCAGTTTTATGAGAGCAAGAATTTTTTTTGCTTTTATTGTTGTGGTTTGATTAATTTTAAGATTTTGTTTTTGAGTTTATATTTTGATTATGCTTGAGATGAGAGGCGTGAGAGTGAGCTCAGACAGGCGTGAGAACTGAGGGCTTTTTATCAAGGGTAATTTGGTAATTGAATGAATTAGCAACGGATACTTCTGGAACGCGCATTGGACTTTTTGGTTATGGACTGAAGCAGACCCATAACGCAAACGCGCGTTTCTTTAGAAAAATAAAACGCAACTTTTTCAAGAAAGTTGCGTTTTATACTTACCAAACGCGCATTTTGGTCTGGCTTTTTTGAAAAGCCAACTTTTGGGCTTCAAATGCGCAAACAAATGAGCACTAAATACTACTATGAATTTATATATATATATATATATATATATATTTTTTTTTTTTTACAAAGATGTGCCATAAAATGCTTAAATTACTCTTTATAAGTAGGGATGGTAATGGGGCAGGGCGGGGCCGAAGAATGGGGTCTTCGTCTCCGCCCTGTATGATTTTGTCTTGCCCCATCTCCACTCCGTCTTGCGTGATGAAGAAAACTTTCTTATCTCATCCTCGCCCCTTGGGGCCCTGCGAAGCCCCATTCCACCTGTAAAACTTTACTTTTTGTTAGCTTATCCTACAACTGGTACAATTTTTTTAATAAAACCTATTTCATTAATAAAAATATACTTGAAATTACAACTAAATTTATCCTATTAAATCAAATAATTTTTTAGAAAAAATTGAATAATATATCCAAGTGTTTAACAAGATAATCATAAAAAAAAAAAAATCTCATAATATAACACATAACAAAATAAAGGCAAAGAACCATATTGAGTAGAATAAAATAAGCTAATATTGATATAGTTGTTTAAATAGTAGAGTTTTAAGATATGAAAAATTTACAATTATAACCCTTAGCAATGCGGTGCGGGGTGGGGCGGGGACAGGGAAGGGTAGGGTGGGTCTAAAAAGTCTAAACCCATCCTTGCCCCACCCAATAGTGTGGGACTAAAATCTTGCCCCATCCCCGCCCTTCCACCTTTGCGGGGCAGGGAAAACTCGTGCGAGGGGCGAAGTGAGGAGGGGCGGGTTAAGCAGGGCGGACAAAAATTGCCATCCCTATTTATAAGTGACACATTAATTTGTAAAATCTACTTAAGAAAATTTATAATATTATAGCATCACTCTAAAATTTTTAGTCAATATCTTGAAATTAAACCACTTTCGAAGAATTCGTCTCTATAATTATTTAATATGGGTATAGAGAAATACACACACTTAAATAAATAAAAAATTGATTATCACCTTGCATGTGGTATTAGTTCATTTTTAGAACTTCTAATTATTAATAATCTAGTATGTGTAATATACTTTGAAATGGGATAGTCATAGTGTAAGGACGCAATTTGGGTCCCTAGCCTAAGTGATGAACGAACTTAGGCCCAAAAAACCCAATACAATGAATTTGTAGAGAGTGGGTTGGAAAACTAGGCTTTAACGAGTTGAACAATAAGAATGATGGATTCAGGTGACAAGAAAAGGAAAATAAACTAATTTATGCTAAAGGAAATCGTCCTCGGCACAATTCGAGAAGATTAGTTCTCATGTATTTCTCTCAAGTTTGATTACGAAGTCTGTTTTTGATGGTTATAGTATTTTTCTCTTCATTTTTCGATCCCCCCTTCCTCAGGGGTTTCTTACATTATATATCTCCCTTTGTGAATGATCTTGGCCTTCCATTTGTTGATCATCTAGGCTACTACTTAAGTGCTTGTCTCATCGGACACCCCTTCTGGCCCTCTGTGAGTTGGGATAGCCAAGGCAGCACTATTTAGAGATCTTCTTCACATAAATGTGGCCAAAAAGTTATAGCTGCAAAGCATTCAATGCGGTGGCAGTAGCTTTTCCTTAGATATTTCCTAGCTCCCATTCTTCCAGTACGTTCATAATGCATGTTTTTATCAATGGAACCTCTTGGTATGTCAACCTGGATGACAGGAGACACATCTTGATTTTCGTTGCATTTAGCAAAGGGGACATTCCTCCTCGGACAACCTTTCCCAGCCACTACGGTCATAGTTTGCTTGTGAAGTTTGAAGTATCGCGTCTCTCTTGCTATTGATCAATTCTTGGACCATTGTGCCTCCTCGGACAAGGCCCAAGGCCCAATATATATTTGGGCCTACGTCCCCCCACATAGTATATTACACATCACAGACAAAATAAAATGAAATACAACTAAGTTTAAAATATGGCCACTGAATGGGGTCTAGATTAAAGTTTTGGTACAATGATCATTGAATTTGGATTTGAATTGTAAAAGGGCCGACATGAGAGGAAACTGATAGATGGTATATTTTAGTGGGAATTGATTAGATCAATTTCTAGGTATTTTGTTGGTAAGTGATTCTTGTAACCAAGCAAATGTGGCGTTTATATATATATATATATATATATTTATTTATTTATTTTGAGTCCTCCTACAGAGAACGGTTTTGGTCTCCAAATAAAGAAGAAGAGAGAATGAGCCAGTGTACCCCTAAATTTACCTCTTAGGATGGCCTTCCAAGGCATATGATCCCTTCCTAATATATGGTCAAATACTAAAATTTTGGCCTTCAAGGAATATGACCCCTTCCTAATATATGATCAATCACCCGGACGTTTTTGGTCATATAGGTTAGGCAAAAAGAAAGAAGTATACTGCCAATAAAAATTGTCAATCAGCCCATAGGTAGGAGCTAATAAAAATTATCAACTAGCTCATAGCTTTGTTCCTCCAAAAAAAAAAAAAAAAAAAAAAAAAATTTTAAATTATATCAGTTTTATGAGAGCAAGAATTTTTTTGCTTTTATTGTTGTGGTTTGATTAATTTTAAGATTATGTTTTTGAGTTTATATTTTGATTATGCTTGAGATGAGAGGCGTGAGAGTGAGCTCGAACAGGCGTGAGAACTGAGGGCTTTTTATCAAGGGTAATTTGGTAATTGAATGAATTAGCAACGGATACTTCTGGAACGCGCATTGGACTTTTTGGTTATGGACTGAAGCAGACCCATAACGCAAACGCGCGTTTCTTCAGAAAAAAAAAAAAAAAATGCAACTTTTTCAGGAAAGTTGCATTTTATACTTACCAAACGCGCGTTTTGGTCTGGCTTTTTTGAAAAGCCAACTTTTGGGCTTCAAATGCGCAAACAAACGGGCACTAAATACTACTATGAATATATATATATATATATATTTTACAAAGATGTGTCATAAAATGCTTAAATTACTCTTTATAAGTAGGGATAGTAATGGGGCAGGGCGGGGCCAAAGGATGGGGTCTTCGTCCCCACCCTGTATGATTTTGTCTTGCCCCATCTCCGCTCCGTCTTGCGTGATGAAGAAAACTTTCTTATCTCATCCTCGACCCTTGGGGCCCTGCGAAGCCCCATTCCATCTGTAAAACTTTACTATTTGTTAACTTATCCTACAACTGGTACAATTTTTTTAATAAAACCTATTTCATTAATAAAAATATACTTGAAATTACAACTAAATTTATCCTATTAAATCAAATCATTTTTTAGAAAAAATTGAATAATATATCCAAGCGTTTAACAAGATAATCATTAAAAAAAAAAAAAAATCTCATAATGTAACACATAAAAAAATAAAGGCAAAGAACCATATTGAGTAGAATAAAATAAGCTAATATTGATATAGTTGTTTAAATAGTAGAGTTTTAAGATATGAAAAATTTACAATTATAACCCTTAGCAATGCGGTGCGGGGCGGGGCGGGGACAGGGAAGGGTAGGGTGGGTCTAAAAAGTCTAAACCCATTCTTACCCCACTCAGTGGTGTGAGACTAAAATCTTGCCCCATCCCCGCCCTTCCACCTTTGCGGGGCAGGGAAAACTCATGCGAAGGGCGAAGTGAGGAGGGGTGGGTTAAGCAGGGCGGAAAAAAATTGCCATCTCTATTTATAAGTGACACATTAATTTGTAAAATCTACTTAAGAAAATTTATAATATTATAGCATCACTCTAAAATTTTTAGTCAATATCTTGAAATTAAACCACTTTCGAAGAATTCGTCTCTATAATTATTTACTATGGGTATAGAGAAATACACACACTTAAATAAATAAAAAATTGATTATCACCTTGCATGTGGTATTAGTTCATTTTTAGAACTTCTAATTATTAATAATCTAGTATGTGTAATATACTTTGAAATGGGATAGTCATAGTGTAAGGACGCAATTTGGGTCCCTAGCCCAAGTGATGAACGAACTTAGGCCCAAAAAGTCCAATACAATGAATTTGTAGAAAGTGGGTTGGAAAACTGGGCTTTAACGAGTTGAACAATAAGAATGATGGATTCAGGTGACAAGAAAAGGAAAATAAACTGATTTATGCTAAAGGAAATCGTCCTCGGCACAATTCGAGAAGATTAGTTCTCATGTATTTCTCTCAAGTTTGATTACGAAGTCTGTTCTTGATGGTTATAGTATTTTTCTCTTCATTTCTCGATCCCCCCTTCATCAGGGTTTCTTACATTATATATCTCCTTTGTGAATGATCTTGGCCTTCCATTTGTTGATCATCTAGGCTACTACTTAAGTGCTTGTCTCATCGGACACCCCTTCTGGCCCTCTGTGAGTTGGGGTAGCCAAGGTAGCACTGTTTAGAGATCTTCTTCACATAAATGTGGCCAAAAAGTTATAGCTGCAAAGCATTCAATGCGGTGGCAGTAGCTTTTCCTTAGATATTTCCTAGCTCCCATTCTTCCAGTACGTTCATAGTGCATGTCTTTATCAATGGAACCTCTTGGTATGTCAACCTGGATGACAGGAGACACATCTTGATCTTCGTTGCATTTAGCAAAGGGGACATTCCTCCTCGGACAACCTTTCCCAGCCACTACGGTCATAGTTTGCTCGTGAAGTCTGAAGTATCGCGTTTCTCTTGCTATTGATCAATTCTTGGACC
Organism: Quercus suber; assembly: GCF_002906115.3. Lineage (NCBI taxonomy): Eukaryota > Viridiplantae > Streptophyta > Magnoliopsida > Fagales > Fagaceae > Quercus > Quercus suber. Next base: position 825,951 of record NW_027069547.1, read on the forward strand.
ATTGTGCCTCCTCGGACAAGGCCCAAGGCCCAATATATATTTGGGCCTGCGTCCCCCCACATAGTATATTACACATCACAGACAAAATAAAATGAAATACAACTAAGTTTAAAATATGGCCACTGAATGGGGTCTAGATTAAAGTTTTGGTACAATGATCATTGAATTTGGATTTGAATTGTAAAAGGGCCGACATGAGAGGAGAAATGTTGGTTGGGTGACTTTCCTGCTGAATTGTTGGATTCTATCTAAACTGATAGATGGTATATTTTAGTGGGAATTGATTAGATCAATTTCTAGGTATTTTGTTGGTAAGTGATTCTTGTAACCAAGCAAATGTGGCGTTTATATATATATATATATATATATTTATTTTGAGTCCTCCTACAGAGAACGGTTTTGGTCTCCAAATAAAGAAGAAGAGAGAATGAGCCAGTGCACCCCTAAATTTACCTCTTAGGATGGCCTTCCAAGGCATATGATCCCTTCCTAATATATGGTCAAATACTAAAATTTTGGCCTTCAAGGAATATGATCCCTTCCTAATATATGATCAATCACCCGGACGTTTTTGGTCATATAGGTTAGGCAAAAAGAAAGAAGTATACTGCCAAAAAAAATTGTCAATCAGCCCATAGGTAGGAGCTAATAAAAATTATCAACTAGCTCATAGCTTTGTTCCTCAAAAAAAAAAAAAGAAAAAAAGAAAAGAAAAGAAAACTAGCTCATAGCTTTGAACTAACAAAAATGAAAACGATCAGTATTGGATTGGCCATGGGCCATTTGTCTGACTCATTTCATGGGTCCGTTTGGATAGCACTTATTGTTGCTGAAAGTTGATAAAAACTGATTGTTGCTGAAAACACTGTAGTAAAATAATTTTTAAATGTGTGAATAGTGTTGTGGGACCCACTTTTAATATTAAATATTGCGTGAACAGTGCATGAACAGTGCGTGAACAGTGCACACACAGTACATGCACAGTAAATTTTGTCCCCTGTGCGGCAAAAAAAAAAAAAAACACAAAACGCAACTTTACTTTGAGTAAGAAAAATTGCTATCCAAACGCAAGCCATGTCTCCCCCCTTCTAAACCTTTATAAGTAGAAAGGAAAAGAGCATGTCATACTATTAAGTTACGTATTTTAATTAGTTGGCATTTCTTAATGTGTTCATAATATCTAAGATTCAAATTCTCTCGTAACTATTAAATTTTATATACATACACACAAAACAAACAAAAAAATACGTAAGTCATAATGGTCAACTCTCTACTTCAGGACACAAATCAAGGAATTACTAAAATAATGCGGTGATAGGCTTTTTGTGTTATTAACAATAGTGTTTTGACGGTATGGACTATTTTGACACAATATATTATACTAATATTAGATTATACACCTAGGACTAAAATGTCATTTTTAGATGGTTAGATAATGAGAGAATATGAGTTATAGTTCAAACCATATATATGGTGCCCAAACCCAAGGGTGCTTCCTTTAGGGATGAAGAATTTGGACTCCCAATTTATTTGTTGGTGGGTTTTCTTACGCTCCTACTGGTTGTTGCCTCAAACACTGCCTTGATAGCCCAACCCCCTCACCTTTGTGGTCATAAGCCTAGTTCTAACCTACCCTCTAATTTCCCTTCTCACTTGAAGTATTGCTCTCTCTCTCTCTCTCTCTCTCTCTCCCTCTCTCTCCCTCTCTCTGCATTTGCCAACCCCCTCTCCATTTGTCCCACCTTCTCTTTTATAGTCTCCTCTTAGTAGGGGTCCAAATTATTACTTTTGCATCAGTTCCTACACAATTCCACTTCTGCCTAGAATTCCAAGAAAAATGGTTCCTTTTGAGGATTCTTTTAAAACTTGTTCCTGACGCCAAATAACGTTCCTTAGTGAACTTCCCAAAGGCACTAACTATGCTTAGGAACAAACTTGAATTTGACTGTCCCCTCTTTGCCCTCCCCTGGCCTGTTAGTCGGTATTGGACCTAACCCGACCTAGACAAAGTAGTTTTTTTTCCGAGCGCCAAACTTACACCTTTGTGCATTTGTTATTGGGTTGGGCCTATCCCTACAATGTTGGGCCAGTTTCAGTTACCTGGGATAGCCTTGATTAGCCTTGGTTACCTAGGCCATTCTTGGTCACCTGGGCCCAAGTCTCTACAATATACATGGGACACACATAAGACTTCTTTTTGTTTTTTTTGTTTTTTTTTTTTTTTTGTGTGGATAAAAGGTTAGAAAAACAAAAATAATGTATTTAAATTTCCGTGGGTACATGTGCAAAAAATAGTGTGTGTAATTAATGTAGGGACTCAAATTGGATCGGACCCAGAATAGGGATGAGTTTCTAACCCAACAAGGCCAAACAATAAATTTCTAGAGAGTGGATAAAAGAACTAGTTCCATTCGATAGAAAAGGTCATGACCATTGTGCAGCAAAGGACGCTTCAAACTAATCAAATGATAAAAACTCTCCTCGGCTAGGTCTTAGGGGATATCTTTCTGGATTCTATCCTTTTTCTTCTTCTTTTTTCCGCCGTCTCTAATATCATCAATTTTCAAGTTATATACCACGTTCCTCACCCCATTCTCACTGTACACGTGTAGGTTCGATTCTGGGAATTCCTTTCTGTCCTATCCAGCACCTCCCGGAACCTTCGCTCAGCAGCCATAAAGCTGCTTGGTTACTGTTCAGGTATTACCTCCAAATTAATGTGGCCAGAGAGTTAGTTGTGAAGCAATTAATGTGGAGGTAGCAGCTTTATAAGATATTTGTTATCTCTCTCGGTTCCTCCTTTGTTCTATATTCACTTTCCAGTTCTAATACAACTTTGCGGAGTACCCTGAATAGTAAGATAGTTACATCCACCTCGGACTATGGTATCCGAGGTGGATCTTATCCTCAGACGCGTTTTGGGCCACTATATATGACTTCCATCCCCTTTTTCTTATATTACTCTCACAATATCTTTCTTTAACCATCCTCGGACAAGTGAATGTCCTCGAACTAGGCCGTTGGGCCACAAGCCCATTTTCTACGATTTCCACATCATCTTTTTGGATAACCGGCCCCACAATTAACATTGTCCTTTAAATTAAGATAATTTTTTTTTTTTGAGAAAGTAAATTAAGATAATTAATATCATAATTTGAGATAAATCAATGGTACAAGATTAGAAGAAGGAAAAAAAAAAAAAAAAAATCCGCGCCACCCATTGTCCTTGGCATGGAGCATGGTGGTAAACTTGACTTAAGGCTAGTCCTCTTTGTCTTTCCCTAATATTTAGTACCCTAGTCTTGACTCTTGAATCTTGACCTCTGGCTCTCCTGTCCTGTTATTTTAATTATCAAGTTCCAAGTTCCAAGTTCCAACTTGTGTCGAAAAATCCGAAGCCATGGCCTTAATAGCAATACCTCCACAACCAACAACGTTACAAAACCTGCCACCTAGACTTTTTACTGCTCCACCATCCAAATTTTCCTTAACCTCTCCTCCTACTCCTAATGCTTCCTCCACCTCCACTGTTACCTATTCCTATTACCCAACAAAATCAGCCAACTCTGTCTCTGTCAGCAATACTACTAGTACTAGTAGAAGATCGAGTCTCGTTGTGAGGGCCTCCACTTCGCCGTTCAGCCCAAATATCGCTGACACCCTCGGTGATGTTAACATTTTCACCGCCGCAGGTGACCCCGTCTTCTTCAAGGACCTCTGGGATCAGAACCAGGTGTGTATGCGTGTGATTTTGTGTGTGTACTTTCTGAGTCCCATTTCTGAAGATTGGAGCTTGATTTTTTTTGCTTGCAGGGAATAGCTGTTGTTGCACTTTTGAGGCACTTTGGATGCCCTTGCTGGTAATTACTAATTAGTCTTCAACACCTGCTTATTGACAATAATGTTTTTTTTCTTTAAAACCAAAAAGCTTGTCTTTGTTTCTGACTTGTTAGCTATTTTGGTTGTTTTTCTAAGTTGGGAACTTGCTTCTTCTCTGAAAGAAGCGAAACCAAAATTCGACGCAGCTGGTGTCAAATTGGTGGCAATTGGTGTTGGCACTCCTAACAAAGCTCGGATTCTTGCAGACCGGGTCTGTTTCTTTCTCCTCACATATTACCTGAATGTATTTTCAGCACTAGTTTGATACTCTAATTGGCACTTTTGATAAATAGTGGGGGAGGGCGGAGGTGGGGCTAGGCTATCACTTAAAACCTCTAATTGACACTTTTTTTTTTTTAAACTCTTATTTATACTTTTAATTTAGAAAATTGGAAGCTTTGTCGAGATAGCTATGTTTTTGCTCTGAAAATTTGTGGTTAGAAGAATAGAAACCCAGCTGAACTACTCTGAACAAATTTATACTCTTTAATAAGTCAGGTATAAACATATTTTGTCACTGATTTTGAATAGACTTTCTATCCTTCATTTGATAAAATCATTTCCCATTTTTTAGTTGGATGGTGTCATCACTACTCTTGCAAATAGCACATTCACCATGTTAAGTAGGGGCTTGTATTGTTTAAATGTGCCAAGTATCTTGAGTGTTGGTGCAATGGAAGTGCTTAAGAAAAATGGTGCTAGCCTTGACAAACATAATTGGATAAAAATAAAATAAAATAAATCAATTCTATGGTAGGCAGGGGCTTAGATGTTTCAAAACTAATAAGTATTTAAAGTTCCTATGAATAATGAATTGTGCTTAAAGATCAGGGTGGTTGTCTCGACTCTTTGATATTATTTCTAAGGTAGTGATTTTGTCCTGTTTTGGCATTCATTTAACTTTCTTGCACTGAAAAAGCACGAAGTCATATAGCCAGCACTATCACGTCTTGTGGCTTGCTTGTTTAATAAAACAATGACACTAAAAAATAAGCATGATTGAATGACTATGACCGTTGGTGTTGTTCATATGTTTGAAAGGTTTCTAAGTTTCTTCAAAACTTTTAAGAACCGTATAATTGGCTGAAAGTCATCTAGTTTCATCTCATCAAGCACGGCTATTATGGTGGACTCATATCTGTTTAAATAAGCATACCATGTGACATGACAATGGCATACATCATTAATTGCTTTACTATTAAATGGAGGTTGTTTTGAGCTATTATTACCAATAAAGCTCAGTATTTACAGCTTCTTTGGATGGAAGAGAAGAAGAGGAATAGGATCTAATAAACCTTGTTTGGTTGGATGCTATTTAAGGGTGAGGGGGGGATGGATTTGAAGGGGTATCATATCCCTCCTAACCTCTTTTTTTATAAATTTCCCCAAATTCAAGGATTTGGAGGACTTAATATTTTTTTTTAAAATGTCAATTTTCCTTTATGAGTCAAATTATATCTATTTCTTTAAAATTAACAAATGAGGACCATAATTGTCAATTTATATAACCACTTCCTTCCCTGATTTAATTTTTAAAACATCAAAAAAGAGGGGAGGGATATCTATTCCCAACTTAATAAACATCCAAACAATGGGAGGGGCTAACCATTCCCCTACTATCTCCTCTCCTTCCCCCTCTTAACCTCTACTTTCCTCTCCCATACACTTCTAAATACACTATTAGTCTGCTTGGTCTAGTTTATAATAAAGGACAGGTCCTAAGGTGAAGTTTTTTCTTTTGTTAATGGTCACTGAACACTTGCATGTCTAATTTATCATAGTGAAATTTGTTACAGTTGTTCATTATTTTCATATAGTTGTATCTCGCATCACAATTCTTGGAAAGACGCATCAAGTCACATTTGGACACTTGATTAAAAAACATCATTTTGCTGCACTTCAGAAGTTAATCTAGCATGGTAGCATGTTTCATTTATCATATTGGGTAATATGCCTGCCTCAATCCAACAAAAAAAATGCTTTCCTCTTCCTGAAAAATGAAATGAGTTTTTCCTCAAAGCAGATATTCGGTCAATCAATGTTGGTGATACCGAGATATTGAAGTTTCAATGACATAATTAAAATACCAACAAGGCTTTAGATTATAGCAGAATGTTTCAGATTGGAGACATAATTGCCAATAGATTTTTAATACAATGGAAATGGCAATATTTCTGCTGACACTACTGGCAGATCTGAAGCCATCATTGCATTTTGTTTCTTTTAAGGTAAAACAGTTTTACGATTGGCCTTTACTTGATCTTTGAAGCTGATTCTTCTCCCTGATATTCAGTTACCATTTCCAATGGATTGCCTTTATGCTGATCCTGAGCGCAAGGTAAAATGTTGTGTAGTAGTACATTACAATTTCCATACGTGATATCTCCTCATTTAGCAATTGTGACTGAAACGTAATTTACTTCAGGCATATGACATTTTGGGCTTATACTATGGTTTTGGCCGTACATTTTTCAATCCAGCTAGTGTAAGCATTTTTCAAGCTTTTTGTAAAGTTGTCTCTTCTTGGGAGAGTAGGATTATTTGTGATTTCGCATGGTGTATAGGATGATGTTTCTGCCTTAATTCTGATGCATCAGGCCAAGGTGTTCTCAAGATTTGAGGCTCTGCAGAAGGCAGTAAAGAACTATACCGTTGAAGCCACCCCAGACGATAGAAGTAGTGTACTGCAACAGGTTCAGTTTTTCTGTTCAATAATCAAGCATTGACCAACTATTACGTCCTTCAATTTATTTCCCCAAGGCATTTGCATGTATTTATTTCTCTGTTTGGTTTATATCAGGGAGGAATGTTTGTATTTAAAGGGAAGCAGTTGCTGTATGCACGGAAAGATGAAGGGACAGGTGATCATGCCCCTCTAGATGATATTTTTGAGGTCTGCTGCAAAGTTCCTGTTGCATAAGGCAGTGCAAGCTTTTGCTTCATATTTGATCCGGTGAAGCGTATTTTGAAATGCTGTTGATAAGTTTTTAGTGGGTGACACTTGCATAATAATATAATTTCTGCCTAGTAGAATCATGGCAGCAATCATATAGTATCTATATATAGCTTTGTATAGCTGGTCAAATGCATATACTCTGTTGTGATTATAATGCTGACCAATAGAACGAATAAAACTATAATTAAATGGAATAAACGAATTGCATTAAATAGTGACCTTGTACTATGTAGTGTTGTTGTATCGTCAAGAATATCTGCACTCTTACTACCCGGAGGACGTACAAAAATCACTTAAGATTTCCTTTCGAATACCCATAAATCCTTTCGAGTATGCAACATGTACATCAAACAAGGTACACAACTTGCAGAGTTGATCTCTTTGACGAGCTTAATAATATGGGATGAAGTACCTATAGATCATAAATACGTATTTGAAGCGGTTGTTATATCCCTAAAAGATATCCTATCAATCAGTGATCCGAGCTTAAAAAATACTCCATTCAGAGGAAAGATTATAATTCTTGGAGGATGATGAGGAATATATCTACAAGGCCAAAAAGAAATCCACTGAAGTTAGTTGTCTGACTAAACTCCAATCGTCTGACAGGGTCTAGTCGTCCAACTCCAGGAACTCAACCGATAGGGTCGATCAAATGACCAACTGATAGGCATCCTAGTCATCCAACAACCCAAGTAGATGGATGACCCCAAACATAGTTTCACAAATGTACAACCTGCCTTCCACTCCAAGTAATGGTACTACTTGGAATATCACTTTAATTTCTAGGGTAAATTGTAATTTACATCTCTAAAGTTTGGAGGTGATTGGATTTTACACCTTGGATTTTACTCCCTATAGATTTCTAAATACATTAAATAATTGTAATTAATTGAAGCAAATTTGGAGGAAAAAAAGGAGAAGAAGAAGAAAGAGACAAAAGCTAAATGCAAATTACCCTATTAAAGTGCCATATGGTAGTACCTCGTGCTCTCCTGCACAGGGTCTTTGCTTTTATATATAGATAAATTGATGATTGATTTCCGATACTTAAGACCGAGTTACATGCTAGTTCACTATCAACTATGGTAACATAACATTTGTAAAGCAATCTAAACAATAAAACTTCTATAATTAATTCTTAACTAGTAGCAGACCTATGAGTTGCGCTTGATGATTTTTTTAGGGTGGTCTCATTAAATTTATTTTTTAAAATTTGGACTAATTTAATAAAGAATAATGTATTTCATAATCATTTTTTCATTTATTATAAGAACAATCACAAATGTAATATATATATATATATATATAATTTTTCATATTGAAATGAAAAGAATACAATTTTTCTTAGAAATTTAAAAGGTAATGAACAATCACAAATGTAATATATATATATATATATATAATTTTTCATATTGAAATGAAAAGAATACAATTTTTCTTAGAAATTTAAAAGGTAAGTTAGTGAAAATATTTATTTTTTTAATAAACTTTATTTATAACATTTTGTGTACCATTAAAAGTATATAGAATTTGGAAATTATTCTTTTAGTTTTAAACAAACTTTCTCAAACCTAGTTTTTCTATCCTACCATCCAAAATACCAAAAAATATATCTTAAAAATTAATAAAAGTCAACAAAAACTACAATTCAAAATAAAAAAGAAAGGGAAAAATAGAACTCACGTCAAAGTCAAACTCTTTCTCCCGAATATGTAAAACATATTAAATGTAATGTGATTGTGGGTCCTTTTTCTTTGACAGCACATAGGCCCAAGCAAAAACAAGGATTTTGGGCCTTATGCTTAAATTTAGTGGACTGAGCTTGGTTCATCGCAGCCAAGTTGGGCTGATTACGAACCAAGTTATGCACAAAACATGGATCCTACAATACATACATACTAACACATAGAAAATATATACGTATTGCACAGTAAGGAACAATAAAGAATGATATAAGTAAAGGGAAAGTGAATACAAAAACGTTAGGGATCCTTAGGATAATAGAAAATGCTTCATTATTTTCTTAAGTTTTTAATGCATTATGCTCTAATTGCACTAGGATATATTACAAGGTCCAAATAAATTCAAAAATTACAGACTTAAATAGTTCTTTAGGCTTTCAAGACTTGTGAGGTTTGAATCCAAGTGTTATCTAGTGTCTGTCTCAGGATGTCGGATGGTGTTTTCCCTCTCTTCTCATTTTTTGAATTCTGAAGGAGTTTTCTAAATGATCTTTTCTCTATGATTCACTATTGCTAAATGTCTTTCACTGTTGGCTCCCCCTCCTTTTATAGTGACTTCTTAGGGTTTTTGGTGTACCACTAATTTCCTCTATTTGTTGCATTGGGTACTAAAACCAATGTTGTGTCAGCAACATTGATGGCTGGTCTCTTCCTTATTTTCTCACTATTTTCCCCTTTTAAGGTTCCCTTTCCAAAAGTCCCTAGTTGACCTTCCTCTTCTGGGAGGTCCTAAGGGTTGACTTCCAACTCTTCTTTTCCCAAAACTTCTAGATACTATTTTTCAGACCCTACTTTTTGGCTACTTTACCTTTTGTCATTTTCTTAAAATAGGTAGATTCCTTTCTGATGAGTTAGAAATTTACGATCGTCATTAAGATGATACCGTCATTAACCAAGAGACGATGTCAAACATTTATTACGCTCATTGATAACAACACGTAACGGACGGAGCAACAGTCACAAAATGAGCTGTGAACTTCAGACAAAGATTTTGTAATGCACTTGCCGTTGAACATAAATACAGCAATTCATTGCCCATTGATTAGACAATCAACTATAAAGGAAAAAGGTAACAGAAGTTAAAGGTACACACAAAATACTCTACAAAATCACTATCTAGTCTGTTTCTCTCTAAAATCTTTCTCCCTTACTGACTTAAGCATCGGAGGTGGTTTGGCTAACACCAGACCTGCGTGTTACTCTTTTACCCAATTCATTTTGTAGGTTTTTCCTCCAACAGAGATGACCCCAATCACAGCTTTGTCCATTCGCTAAGACGAGGAGCTTAACTGTTGATTTTTTGCATCATTAGTTTGGCGCCATCTGTGGGGATGCTAATCATTTAAGCTATCTTTCCCAGTGACAAAAGAGTTCCTTGTAATACGAGATGGAAGCGGAGATTGCACCTCAGCCAGACGCTTTGCAACAACAACAAGTCCAAGCCCTATTGGCTAATGTGGAAGAGCTGACTCGCTAGAACAAAGAACTACAAAAGACAATGGAATCCCAAAACGCAGAACGTTGATGAACAAGTGAAAACCAAAATGAAGAAGAATCAAACTCTTAAGTCAACAGGCGAGACGAGACCTCGGGAGAAGATTCCACGAGGGTGGAGAATGTGCTTCGCAACATTAGGAAGGAGATGGACGAACTAAAAAGTGCTATGAAGGATAAAGGCGGAGAGAATCTAGATATGATGATTTGAAGGACAGACTCACCATTCACTACTAAAGTACTAAATCGTCCCCTTCCACCAAAATTCTGTCTCCCATAATTGGAGTCGGATGACGGTTCCAAGGATCCTTTGGATCACATCGAATCATTCAAGATGCTGATGCTATTGTAGATGACCCTAGACGAGGTGATATGTAGGGCATTCCCAACAACATTGAAAGGAGCAGCCAAAGTATGGTTCAGTAAGATACCTCCAGGAATTATTGCAGATTTTGAACAACTTAGCAAGGGTTTTGTTTGTTATTTCATTAGGGGGGGTAAAGACATAAAAATCCAACTAGCCATCTTCTCAACATTCAACAGGCAGAAGGAGAATCACTAAGACAGTACGTCACTCGATTCAATAAAGAGTTACTGTAGGTAGATGAAGCTGAAGATCAAGTTATCTTAACAACCTTCCAAGAAGGGTTGCTGCTAGGAGATTTCTTCTTCTTAATCACTAAAAGTCCACCAAAAACAGTTGCAGAGTTTCTCCATAAAGCTTAGAAGTACATAAATGTAGAAGATATGATGCTTGCAAAAGAAATGAAAGGAAAAAGGAAGAGAGACAAAGGAACAAGCAGCAATCGCGATAAGAAGGAGACATGAAGTGTTAGGTAGACCATAAGGAAAAAGAAGGAACTTCTAGACAGGAAACCTAAGTTCATTAACTTCACTCCTTTAATAATGCCAATTGAGCAGGTCCTTATGCAGATAAGAGATGATCCCTCCCTGTGATGGCCGAAGCCAATTAGCACTCCAGTAAAAAGAAGAGACAAAAGCAAGTACTGTAGGTTCTACCAAGACCACGAGCATCGTACTGATGAGTGCAAGAATTTGAAAGACCAGGTGGAGACTTTAATCTGACAAGGGAAGTTACAGAAGTACGTCAGAAAGACGGAGCCCCACAAGTACCAACGAAAGGACTATTAGGACAGAACGCCGGAGGTAGGAGATAATAAACCCCCTACAGGAGAGATAAAGATGATCTCGGGAGGACTAATGGCAAGCGGAATATTAAAGTCCCTAAAAAAAGCACATAGGAGAGAAATAAACAGCGTCCATTCACGGCTTCCTCCAATGAAGATGCCAAAGAATGATAAGCCTGATATTGTCTTCTTAGAGAAAGACGGTTGTGGCATCAGGCAACCTCATGACGATCCATTGGTAATCATGCTCAGGGTAGAAGAGTTCAACATCCACTAGGTGCTCATTGACAATGGAAACTCAGGAGATATCATTTACTTGCTTGCGTTTCAGCAGATGAAATTGGATAAGAAAAGGATCAGGCCTTTATCCTTGCCTCTAATAAGCTTCATAGGAGATAGAATTATCCCTAGGGGCATCGTTATCCTAACCTTAATTGCAGGAACTTATCCAGCATAGGTCACTAAGGAAATTGATTTCCTCATAATTGATTGCCCTTCAACATATAACATCATCTTGGGAAAACCTGCACTTAACAGACTAAAAGCAACAACATCAACATATTACTTGAAGGTGAAGTTTCTAATAGCCCATGGGGCAGGAGAAATTAAAGGAGACCAAGTCCTGATAAGAGAATGCTACCAAGTTGCCTTAGCATCTGGAGAAAACCACACTTGGGTGATCAATGAACCAGAGCCCATTCTCGAACCATCAGAAATACCACAAGAAGTTAAGATCATCCTAGGAGGTTTGATGAAGGTATTAAAGATCGGAACAAAACTCACAACTTCAAAGAAAGAGAAGATGATTTCCTTCTTACGGGAAAACCAAGATGTTTTCGCTTGGAAACACGAGGATATGCCTAGGATTGACAGCAGAAGCAAAGAATATTTGCACCAAAACGCAACAAAACTGTAACTAAAAAAGTAGAGAAGCTACTAGAAGCTGATTCCATCAGGGAGGTCTTCTATCTAAATTGGCTAGAAAACGTGGTAATGGCAAAGAAGAGCAATGGTAAATGGAGAATGTGTGTCGACTTTACATACCTGAACAAGGTCTGCCCAAAAGATAGCTTCCCCTTGCTGAGGATTGACCAACTAGTAGACTCAACTGCTGGACATAAGCTTTTAAGTTTCATGGACGCATTTTCTAGATACAACCAGATTCTTATGGACGAAGACGATCAAGAGAAGACCTTGTTCGTTACCAGCCAAGGGTTGTACTGCTTCAAAGTTATGCCATTTGGACTGAAGAATGCAAGAGCCACCAACCAAAGATTGGTGAACTATATGTTCTCTCACTAGATTAGAAGGAATGTGGAGGTGTACGTAGACGATTTGTTGGTGAAAAGCAAGGACGAAGCCAACCACTTGGACGATTTAAAAGAAACCTTCAGCACACTACGTAAGTATAATATGAAATTAAACCCTGAAAAGTGTGTTTTTGCTGTTGCTTCAGGAAAGTTCTTGGGATTCATGGTGTCCTAACAAAGTATAGAGGCAAATCCAAAAAAAAAAAAAAATGAAAGCAATAATCGAGGTCAAATCACCAAAAACAGTGACGGAGGTGCAGAGCTTGACAAGAAAAGTTGCAGCCTTAAACAGATTCGTCTCTAGGGCAACGGACAAGTGCATGCCATTTTTTAAGGTATTGAAAAAAAGCTTTTCAGTGGACTGACGAATGCGAGGAAGCCCTTGCCAAGTTAAAGGAGTATTTGACGAAGCCATCTCTGTTAAGCCCCCCGGTGATGGGAGAGAAGCTTTACCTCTACTTAGTAGTGCAGTAAATTCGGCATTAATCAGAGAAGAAGGGGACGTCCAGATGCCAGTCTATTATACTAGCCAGGCATTCTAGGGAGCAAAAGCAAGCTACTCAAGGATGGAAAAGATAGCTTTCACATTATTGGTTGTCTCTAGAAAACTCCGTCCTTACTTCCAAGCACACCCCATTGTTGTCATGACAGACTAACCTATAAGAAAGACAATGAACAAGATAGATGCAGCAGGACAACTCATTCAATGGGCAATTGAATTAGGCCAATTTGACATCGAATATTGGCCTTGAGTAGCAATCAAAGCCCAAGTGCTTGCAGACTTCATTACAAAATTCACTTACCCCTGTAAGGAAGAAGAACCCCCATGGAAACATTGACGATCCAAACGGATGGGTCAACCACGAAGAAAGTGGGAGGAGCAGGAGTAGTTCTCACATCTCCAGAAGGAGAAACGTTGAAATATGCAGTCAGATTGCAATTCCTAGCAACAAATAATAAGGCAGAATATGAAGCACTACTAATAGGGCTAAGTCTAGCAAAAGCTCTAAGAGCAAAGAGTCTTATCGTCCAAGCTGATTCTCAGCTAATAATTGGACAAATGAAGGAAGATTACGAAGCCAAAGAAGAAAGAATGCAGAAGTACTTGAAGATCGTCCAACGATTGTCACAACATTTTGACAACCTAGACTTTGTGCAAATCCCTTAGGCCAAAAATGCAGAAGTTGACTTCCTAGCAAGATTATCCTCGTCAGACGACTATAATGTGACCTCTAAACTATGTATAGAGATAAGGGGGCAACCAAGCACAGAAGGTGAGCAAGTCTGAAGATAAAAGAACAGGACGAGTGGATGACTCCCATCGTCCATTATTTGAAAGAAGGATGGCTCCTTAAAGATAAGGTGAAAGTAGGGAAGATACAGATCAGGGTAGCTCGCTTCGTCATTATTGACGACGTGCTGTATAGACAAGGATATTCACTCCCTTATCTAAGATGTGCTACCTCAGAAGATGTGGATTATGTGCTCCGTGAGATACACGAAAGAATCTGTGGAAATCACGCTGGAGCAAGATCTTTAGCAAGAAAGGTGCTTAGAGCAGGATATTACTGGTCAAATTTGCAAAAGGATGCATATGACATCATCAGAGCATGCGATAAGTGTCAACGCTTCGCAAATGTCCAGACGAGACTAGGAGAGGCGATGACACCCATATCTTCACCATGACCCTTTGCCCAATAGGGAATTGACATTATGGGCCCATTCCCTCTAGGGAAGAAGCAACTTAGATTTCTGATTGTTGCAATTAATTACTTCACAAAATGGGTAGAAGTAGAACTAGTGACAACGATAACGATGGATAAATTCATAAGCTTTGTATGGAGAAACATCATCTGTAGGTTTGGAGTCCCACATGTCATAATATCAGACAATGGAAAGCAGTTTGACAATCCCAAGTTTCGAGAATTTTGTCAAGACTTAGGAGTCAAGAACCACTATTCTTCTCTGAGACATCCTCAAGCCAACGGCTAGACAGAAGTAACGAATAGAAACTTGCTCAAAATTATCAAAACTTGGCTTGAGGGGACATGGCCTGAGGAACTAAAAAATGTCCTTTGGGCATATAGGACAACCATAAGAGTTCCAATAGGAGAAACACCATTCAGATTGACATTTGGCACTGAGGCCGTCATACCAGTGGAAGTAGGACTAATAAACTTCCGAGTCAAAACTTATGAAGACCAGAAGAACTAGCAGGAGCTCAACGGTAACCTAGACCTAATTGATGAAGTCAGAGAAGAAGTTATGAAGCGAATGGCCAAACACAAGGAAGCAATGGCCAGATACTATAACAGAAAGGTTAAGGTAAGAAGGTTCAACACAGGAGACCTCGTCCTTAGGAAGGTATCACAAGCAGCAAAGGATCCATCCTAAGGAGAACTAGGACTAGCTTGGGAAGGCCCCTACGAAGTAATTCGTCACTCCAGAGAAGGCTCCTACTACCTAAAGTCTTTAGACGGCCAGGAATTGCCTCGACCATGGAACATAGAACACTTGAAGAAATACTACCAGTAAGGAATGTTTTACATTTTAAGTTGCATACTCTTCATATTAGTATGTACGACAGTTATTACTTTCCTTATTCATAAGATCAATAATACATGAAAGCATTATCCATGCGTATTTATCATTGATTATCCATGAGTTATGTATCAATGAAAATGTGTACAACACCTAGGAGTTATCCTTGGGAGACGTCCTAAGGATCTCCGTCATTAAAATTTTAAATCCAAAGCTATCCACACACAGCCAATGACATCATAGCCATCAACGTTGTTAATACACAACTACCAAAGTCGACTAAATTAGAGCTGTTTAAACACAGCTAATACGATCGTCATTCAAGCACGAATAAACAAAACAAAACAAAAAAATTGTTAACCTAAAGACGCTCCAATACCACGACTTTAAGTCAAGAGTATAGCGCAATATCGTCGTTCAAACACGACTCAATAAAAAGTTATTCAAACACAACTAAAAAATACTAAGTTGTTCAAATACAATTAAGATCGTCATTCAAACATGACTCAATAAAAAGCTGTTCAAAGACAGCTAAAAGGGTTAAGTTGTTCAAACACAACCAACATCCTCATTTAAACATGACTCAATAAAAAGTTGTTCAAACACAACTAAAAAAATGATAAGTTGTTCAAACACAACCAACATCATCATACAAACATGACTCAACAAAAAGTTGTTCAAACACAGCTAAAATACTAGATTGTTCCAAACGTAACCAGAATTGCCATTCAAACATGATTGTTCCAACATAACTAAAGAAGAAGAGCTGTTCTAATACAAGCTAAGTATAAAGAGTTGTTTTAGCACAATTAGCATCATCATAAAAGGTTGTCCAAACATAACCTAGCGTAAAAGGAGTTGTTTGCTACGACTAAAAGCATAAGGTCCCTAAACCTATCTATCATTGTCAAAGAGATTGCTCAATTGCCCAAAACAACGGGCTCAAAGAAATTGTTCAATTGCCTAAAACAATGGACCCAAAAAATGAAGAAATAGAGATTGAAAAGAGACAAGCTCGTCAAAATCCTTGATAGACTCCAAATATTCCTTTACTTTCTCAGCACGACACTGATACCTCTTCTTTAGACGAGGACTTTGGGAAACTGAAAATGGAAACACAAGTATGTCACATACCAGCATCACTCATAAAAGAAAAGAAAAACAA
>NW_027069547.1:845169-913503 GCF_002906115.3 Quercus suber
CCAAAAAAAAAAAAAAAAAAAAAAAAAAAAAAAAACCCCAAACTTCCAACAACAAACATGAAGAAGACGAAAGAGACAAAGGAAGAGAAAACAAAAAACAAACCTTCAGTGAACACGCCAAGTCTATTGCCAACACCAGTTGATGAGTAAGCCAACTAATGAGTGTTTTTTTTAGAATCAAGATGAAGAGAGCCAAAGAGTGTGTTTTTTTTCTTCTTTCTTTTTTCTACCTTTTTCTTATTTGTCTCTTCTTTCTGCATTTTGTAAGCTTTTTCTTTTGCAAGTTAAACATTTATGCCATTTGTAATCTTTTCTTCTGCATGCTAAAGATTTGGTGATGGCTTGATGGGATTAGCCTTCATGTCACACTGTCACTTCAGCTTTTTTCTTGTGAGAAGCGGGCCTTCATGGCTTGATGGGATTTGGTGATGGAAAATTATTATTATTATTATTTTTAGATGAGAAAGTAATATTATATAATATATTATTACTATTTGGGGGCCCTCTTATAAGCGGGGGCCTTAGGCGGTGGCCTAAATGGCCTATAGCTTCAGTCGGCCCTGCCTCTACAGACTTGAGTAAACAACCTAGGCAAGCAAAAAGAAAAAGCTATTGAAGGACAATCAACCCTAACAGCAGAGTAATCTACCATGGAAGAACAGGAAAAGAAGCAAGAACATGAAGAACTTTCTAGGAAATGCAGGACAGAGAAAGGAAGCTTGAAGGAGAGACAAACCCTAGAATAAAAAGTGAACAAGGAAAGATTGTAGAAGAAAGGAAACAAGAGGGAAAAATGTGAATTAGTGGCCAAAGCACGTGCGGGAAAATCGAGAAACGTCTGCACGTCGAGCACATCCTGACCGTACACGTGGCACTCAACTACTCAAAAATCAACTCGTCATAAATGCGTAGTACACAGAATATGAAGCGTCAGATGAATATGTTCTCATCTCGTCCAACAGATGAAGATTCGAACAAGGGGGCAGTTGATGAGTCAGAAATTTACGATTGTCATTAAGATGATACTATCATTAACCAAAAGACAACATCAGGCATTTATAATGCTCATTAATGATAACATGTAATGGATGGAGCAACGGTTACAGAATGAGCAGTGAGCTTCAGACAAAGATTTTGTAACGCACTAGTCATTGAACATAAATATAGCAATGCATTGCCCCATTGATTATGCATTCAATTATAAAAGAGAAGGTAACAAAAGTTAAAGGTACACATAAAATACTCTATGAAATCACTCTCCAGTCTGTTTCTCTCTAAAATCTTTCTCCCTTACTGACTTAAGCATCGGAGGTGGTTTGGCTAACTCCACATCGGGGTGTTACTCTTCCACCTAGTTCATTTTGCAGGTTTTCCTTCAACAGAGACAACCCCAATCACAGCTTCATCCATCTGCTACGACAAGGAACTCAATTGTTGATTTTTTACATCATCACTTTCTATCGGGCTGAAAGATCCCTAGCCACCTTCCTTCATGGTCCATCTTCCTGGGTTCCCCAAGGTACCAGACCTTTTTTCATGAAGTGCTGGTTCCCAAGTCCTCTACCTTTTTTTGCATCATTAGGTAGCTGATGGGACATATCTGCTTTCGTTCTTTATGTTCGTGGGCATGCCCCCTTGAGCTGTCTTAATCCCAACTAGTCTCCTACTGCATATTACGAGGATCCCAGGTCTTTGGGAATCCCTAGGTATCCTGGTTCAGCTTTCTTTCTGAGTTCCCTAACGATTTTCTCTCTTAAGGGCTGGGTTGAGCTAAGCTTCCTTTTTTCTTTGTTTCATAAGGCCCAAAGCTTACCTGTTCATGGGTTTGGGCCCCTTCCTACTTATTTTAGTGAGTTTGGGCCTTACCATTTCCTTGAAAGCCCAAATGGTTCTTAAATTTCAATTTTTTGTATTGTTTTGGGCCTTTATACAATATTGTAATATTTTGGACCTCAACAGTGATCAAGCCAAATATCAAATGCGTAATCAAAATTTTAACTTGTGATTGGGCTTTGAAGTCATGCTATAGAAACATGTGGTTAATCCCAAGTAAAAGTGATGGTTGTAACTTTATATATGATGATTATAATCTAATCCAAGAGCACAATTCCAAAGAGGAAAAAAGTAGTATTATGTAAATATTTTCATAATCTAATCCAATATATGAATCATTAATAGATAAATAAAAAATTTAAACACAAAATTGAATTTATTTTCTTATAAATCTAAAAAATACACTAATGAGATAAGGAAGATAAAGAGAAATATAAAATATTCCTAAACGCTTAAAACAATTACTTAAGTATCTAGGAACATCATATAACAAAGAGATAACAATTTGTTGCTAATTTGTTAAATAAAATATTTATAAACAGTGTGAGCGGACAAAAATTGGCCCCTGAGGTATTCTCCACGGATCACCACTATAATGTCTCACAAAACTAATTATAAGTAACAATAGGGAATAAACACTCCGCAATAGGAAACTCAAACAGTTGATTTCTTTGACCACATGTGTTTCAATTTCTACTCAGATGTTACAACAGGAAATTCTTTCGTTCTTGTGGTGTTACACACACTTTCTCTCTATCTTTCTTTCAGATTGTTCCCCTTTCTCTCTCTCTCTCTCTCTCTCTCTCTCTCTCTTTTCCTTTACGTTATTGGTTTCTTCCCCACCTTTATCTTGGAACTCTGACTTTTGGGGGTTGTTTGTACTGTTCAGTCTGTCTCATATGCATTCAATGTGGTAAAGGGTTATGTAAGAACCCCATCATTAATGCGGAGGCAAAAATCTTCAACCTTTTTGCGTGTTTTGGAAGTTTCCCATGGTTCCAGGCATCTCTTGGAATCCATATGTGGATCATCCGTGCACCATTCCTCGGGTAAGGCTAGTTCCTTACTATCTCCATGGGAATGACTTTCCTGCGTCGCTCTCTTCTTTCGTAGTACTTAGGATGGCCTAGCTTTCTTTCTTTCTTTCACAGCCTCTTGTCCCCTGGGCCTTCCTTCTATTATATAGGCTGGGCCCAATTCATTCCCCACAACGCAATTACTTCTTAGACTAAAGGCTTAGATGGGGACTCTTCCACTCCTCACAAACAGTGAAAGGGAACCGCATAAATATCATCTTCTTCAACTACACAAATTGTTATTCATTATATTTTATTTATAACATGATTTTCCCCCAAATTAGATTGACAACAAACATCATTCATTAAAAGTATTTAGTATTGTAAATAAAATGATAAAAAAAAAAAATAGTTGCATCAAGGAACACATATAATAAGTTAATAATAAGATAATAGGGGTACAAACCTCTAGTAGAAGATCTATAACGCACATGATTCAGTCTCTTCCTATGTGGAAGTTGTTAGGTTGTATCTTTTATGCTATTAAAGATTAAACAGGATTTGTAATTACTTTTTTAGAGACATTTTTATTATTATTCTTCATTGTTTTATTTTTTCAATTATAAACATTTAAATTAAAATAGATGAACACATAAAGATAAAATTATATCTAAAATTAAAACCGCCTAGATGAATATTAATAAACAATATATTTTTTTTGTTTTACTTTTTTATTAATTTATTATTTAGTTATAGCATTAGAATTAAAGTAAATGAATATTTAAAGTTAAAATTGTACTAAATAAATTTGTAAAATTAATATATTTATAAATTTAATATTATAAATTGTTTAAAAATAAAAAATAAAAAGAATAATGATGTGAGGGATAACCATATGCCTAGACAACGGTTAGCAAATTTAAATGCAGCATTAAATTCTACGGCTTCCGCTTTTAAATCCGCGCCACCCATTGTTCCTGGTGGAGTGGTACACTTTAAAGCTAGTTCTCTTGTCTTTCTCCATTGTTAGTGCCCTGGTCTCTGCCTCCTGGTATTTCAATTATCTTCCAAGTTCCAACCTGGGTCGAAAAATCCGAAGCCATGGATGTGAGGGCCTCCACTTCGTCGTTCAGCCCAAATATCGCTGACAGCCTCGGTGATGTTAACATTTTCACCGCTGCTGGTGACCCCGTCTTCTTCAAGGACCTCTGGGATCAGAACCAGGTGTGTGTGTGTGTGTTGTCTCCACGCCTGGTTGTTGGCAATGTTTTTTTTTTTTTTTTTTTTTTACCCAAAAAGCTGGACTTTGGTTTTGACTTGTTAGCTATTTTGGTTGTTTTTCAAAGTTGGGAACTTGCTTCTGCTCTGAAAGAAGCGAAATCAAAATTCGATACAGCTGGTGTCAAATTGGTGGCAATTGGCGTTGGCACTCCAAACAAAGCTCGGATTCTTGCAGACCGGGTCTGTTTCTTTCTCTTCTCATGTTACCTGAATGTATTTTCGGCGCTAGTTTGATACACTTGTGATAAATAGTGGGGGAGGGCGGAGGCAGGGTTCGAACCACATACTTTGGCACCACAAAGGGTGCCAGGACCAATGGGCTATTGCTTGAACCTCTAATTGACACTTTTTTTTAGCACTTTTTTTTACTTTTAATTTAGAAAATTGAAAGCTTTGTCGAGATAGCTATGTTTTTGCCCTGAAAATTTGTGGTTAGATGAATTGAAATCCAGATCAACAACTCTGAGCAATAGCACATTCACTTGATAAAATTTGTCGCGATAGCCTTGATTTGATAAAATCATTTCCCATTTTTTAGTTGGATGGTGTCATCACTACTCTTCCCAATTGCACATTCACCATGTTAAAGGGCTTGTATCGTTTAAATGTGCCTAGTATCTTGAGTGTTGGTGCAATGGAAGTGCTTAAAAAATGGTGCTAGCATTGACAATCACAATTGGATAAAAGAAAAAAAAAATCAATTCTATGTTAGACAAAGGCTTAGACGTAGATAAAGATAAAAGTAAGTTGAAATAGTACAGCAGGGTCCATGAATAGTACTAAAAAGTGCAGTGAGGTCATGAATAGTAGCAAAAATAAGTTGAATAGTAAAATAATTTTAATTTTTCATTGGTATCCAAACACACACTTAAAGTGCCCATGAATTGTGCTTAAAGATCAGGGTGGTTGTCTCGACCCTTTGATATTATTTCTAAGTTAATGATTTTGTCCTGTTTTGGTATTCATTTAACTTTCTTGCAGTGAAAAAGCATGAAATTTTATACGGCCAGTCACTACCATGTCTTGTGGCTTGCTTATTTAATGAAAGAGCGACACTAAAAAATAAGCATGATTGAATGACTATGACCATTGGTGTTGTTCATATGTATGAAAGGTTTCTTTAAAACTTTAAAGAATTTTAGGCATAATGGGCTGAAAGTCATCTGGTTTCATCTCATCAAGCATGGCTATTATGGTGGACTCATATTTGTTTAAATAAGCATGCCATGTGACATGACAGTGGCATGCATCATTAATTGCTTTACTATTTAACGGAGGTTGTTTTGAGCTATTATTACCAACAAAGCTCAGTATTTACAGCTTCTTTGAATGGAAGGGAAGGAGAGGAATAGGCTTTAATGAACCTTGTTTGGTTCATCTGGTTTGTCTCATCAAGCATGGCTATTATGGTGGACTCATATTTGTTTAAATAAGCATACCATGTGACATGACTGGGGCATACATCATTAATTGCTTTACAATTAAATGGAGGTTGTTTTAAGCTATTATTACCAATAAAGTTCAGTATTTACAGCTTTTTTGGATGGAAGAGAAGGAGAGGAATAGGGTTTAAAAAACTTTGTTTGGCTGGATGTTATTTAAGGGGGAAGGGGCCATAATTGTCAATTTATATAATTACTTCCTTCCCCGTCTTAAATTTTAAAACATCAAAATTAAGGGGAGGGATATCTATTCCCAACTTAATTTTAAAACATCCAAACAATGGGAGGGCTAAGCATTCCCCTACTCTCTCTCCTTTCCTTCCCCCTCTTATCCTCTACTCTCCTCTCCCATACACTTCTAAATACACTATTAGACTGCTTAGTCTAGTTTATTATATAGGACAAGTCCTAAGGTAAAGTTTTTTCTTTTGTTAATGGTCACTGAACACTTGCATGTTTAATTTATCATAGTGCAATTTGTTACAGTTGTTCATCATTTTCATATGGTTGTATCTCGCATCACCATTCTTGGAAAGACGTGTCAAGTCACATTTGGACACTCGATTAAAAAACATCATTTTGTTGCACTTCAGAAGTTAATCTAGCATGGTAGCATGTTTCATTTATCATATTGGGTAGTATGCCTGCCTCAATCCAACAAAAAATTGCTTTCCTCTTCCTGAAAAATGAAATGAGTTTGTCCTTAAAACAGATATTTGGTCAATCAATGTTGGAGATATTGAAGTTTCAATGACATAGTTGAATTGCCAACAAGGCTTTAGATTATAGAATAATGTTTCAGATTGGAGACATAACTGCCATTAGATTTTTAATACAATGGAAATGGCAATATTTCTGCTGACACTACTGGCGGATCTGAAGCCATCATTGCATTTTGTTTCTTTTTAAGGTAAAACAGTTTTATGATTGGTCTTTACTTGATCTTTGAAGCTGTCTCTTCTTCCTGATATTCAGTTACCATTTCCAATGGATTGCCTCTATGCCGATCCTGAGCGGAAGGTAAAATGTTGTGTAGTAGTTCATATGATTTCCATTCGTGATATCTCCTCATTAGCAATTGTAAAGTCTGACTGAAACGTAATTTATTTCAGGCTTATGACATTTTGGGCTTATACTATGGTTTTGGCCGCACATTTTTCACTCCGGCTATTGTAAGCGTTTTTTCAAGGTTTTTGTAAAGTTGTGTCTTTTTAGGAGAGTAGGATTATACTCAGTTTTGCATGGTGTATAGGATGATTTTTCTGCATTAACTCTGATGCATCAGGCCAAGGTGTTCTCAAGATTTGGGGCTCTGCAGAAGGCAGTAAAGAACTATACCATTAAAGCCATCGCAGACGATAAAAGTAGTGTACTGCAACAGGTTCGGTTTTTCTGTTCAATAATCAAACATTGACTAACTATTACCTCCTTCAATTTATTTAATCAAGGCATTTGCATGTATTTATTTCTCTGTTTTGTTTTTATTAGGGAGGGATGTTTGTCTTTAAAGGGAAGCAGTTGCTGTATGCACGGAAAGATGAAGGAACAGGTGATCATGCCCCTTTAGATGATATTTTTGATGTCTGCTGCAAAGTTCCAGTTGCATAAGGCAGTGCAAGCTTTTGCTTCATATTTGATCTGGTGAAGCGTATTTTGAAATGCTGTTGATATGTTTTTAGTGGGTGACACTTGCATAATAAAATAATTTCTGCCTAGTAGAATCATGGCAGCAATCATTAGTATCACCTCTATATAGGTCTGTATAGCTGGTCAAATGCATATACTCTGTTGTGATTTTATGTATCTTATTTTTATCTAGGTTGCTGACCAACTGAACAAATAAAACTGTAATTTAATGGAATAAACGAATTGCATTAAATAGTGACCTTGTACTATTTAGTGTTGGCTGTTGCATCTTCAAGAATATCTGCCCTCTTATTACCCTTAGTGCGTACAACTCACTCAATATTTTGAGTACCCGTAAATCCTTTCGAGAATGTAACATGTATTAAACAAGGTACTGATGTCGTGGAAGCCTAAAGAAAAGCACACACGATGCTCTCTCGATGGAACAGAAACTGAATTGTTAGTTCCTGGTAGTAAACCTCGAATCCACGAGGGGTTTCCTTGAATCCACAAGGAGATAAAACTGGAATCCACCAGAAGAAAATTTGATAAAATGTCTGTATTTATTGATAATAGTCTATCTGCCTTTGACGGCTACAAAACATATAAATACTGAGAATAAAAAAGTTTAATACCCTAATTCGCACTAATTAAGCGATTAGGTGACAAATTACCGAATTTTACCAAAAATGACAAAATTGAGTTAAATGCAGAATCATAAACTACTAACCTTTTAAAGGTCGTCCCAAAACAAACGGGATCTTATTTTGACTTTTAAACTAAAAATTATTAAGGAAAAACAAATATTACTATAAATAGCAAAAACACTGTTTTCGGGGCCTTAATGAAGGAATTTGCCTAAATTTTAGCAACATTCATGGCCTATGAATCTAGATCAGAACGCCGTTTCCCTTCAACCTGCCAAATTTCATGCAATTCTGACACTGTTACCCCTGATGGCCCCTACTGGTACCCCCCTTTGATCTTGTCTTGTGACTTCTTGCACCTATGCTACTCCAGAAAGGCATGTGTTGTCTGTTCTACATCAGTCCCCCCCACTTGAAAAGAACTCGACTCCGAGTTCCCACTATCTAGTTCATCAGGAGAATGATAATCATACAAGTCAACAACATTGAAGGTAGAAGAAATGCTCATGTCTAGAGGAAGAGCAACCACATAAGCATTGTTGTTGATCTTCTTAGTAATCTGAAATGGCCCATACTTCTTGTCCTTCAATTTGTTGTAGGTACCAACAGGAAACCTCTCATTCCTAAGATAAACTAGCACTAAATCCCCAACATTGAAGATCTTTTCACGCCTCTTCTTATTAGCAACTTCCTTGTACTTAACATTTGTAACTTTCAGTTTCTGCATCACCTCCTCTTGTATGGCATGAATACGGTTAGCCATATTCTTTACTGCTTGACTCATTCCTGGAAGCTCAGGTAAAGGTACCAAGTCCAAAGCGTGTTTTGGGGGCACGTAGTAGACGATGGCAAATGGAGACTTACTAGTGCTTCTGTTGACTGAGCTATTGTACGCAAATTCTGCTTGGGACAATGCAAGATCCCACTACTTGGGCTTCTCGCCTGAGATACACCGGATCAGTTTCCCCAAAGTGCAATTAACCACTTCTGTTTGGCCATCAGTCTGTGGATGACTAGTGCTGCTGTAATTTAAGGAAGTGTCAAAACGCTTCCACAAAGTCCGCCAGAAGTGACTAATGAATTTGGTATCCCGGTTAGAGGTGATGGACTTTGGCACTCCATGCAAACGCACAACTTCTTTAAAGAATAGATTGGCCACTCGAGTAGCATCTGAAGTCTTCTTGCATGCTATGAAATGGGATATCTTCGAGTACCTGTCAACCACAACAAAAACAGAATCCATACCTCGCTGGATTCGAGGAAGACCCAGTATAAAATCCATAGATAGATCCTCCCATGGTGCTTGTGGAACTAGCAAAGGCATATATAAACCAGTATTTTGAGATTGAACTTTAGCAGTTTGGCAGATTGGACACTTCCTCACATGATTGCCAACATCTCTCTTGAGTTATGGCCAATAATACCTTTCTTCCACTAGTACTATAGTCTTATCTCTGCCCATATGTCCACCCAAACCTCCACCATGCAACTCCCTAATAATCTGCTCCTTTAATGAACTTTTAGGGATGCATAATTGGTTACCTCGAAAAAGGAAACCATCCAGGTTGTACATACTATTGACAGCAGTATAAGTCTATTGACACTTACCCCAAATATCACCAAAATCCTTGTCATTCTTGTACAGCTCCTTGAGTCAATCAAACCCTATAACTTCTGTACGCAGGGTGGTCAACAACAATGCTCGTCTGCTGAGTGCATCTGCCACCTTATTGGTGACACCAGACTTGTGCTTCAAAGTGAAATGAAAGCGTTGTATATAAGCTACCCACCGACCATGCATCCTGTTAATGCTAACTTGATTGTTAATGTGCTTTAATGCCTGATGATCCGTATATAATACAAACTCCTTTTGAATCAAGTAGTGCTCCCAATGCTTAAAAGTCCGTACTACAGCAAAGAACTCCAGTTCATAGGCTGACCATTTACTTCGAGCTTCACAAACTTTCTCACTGAAGAATGCTACTGGTCTATTGTCTTGTGAAAGAACAACGCATATCCTGACCACAGATGCATCACACTCCACCTGAAACACCTTATCGAAGTTAGGCAATGCCAAAATCGGGGTTGTGCTCAACTTTTCCTTGATCAAGGCAAAGCTTTGTTCTGCCTTTTTTCCTCATGAGAACTTCCCTTTCTTTAGACACTCTGTGATAGGGGCTACTATGCTACTGAAATCTCGAACGAATCGCTGATAGAAGGTTCCTAGCCCATGGAAACTTCGTACATCACTCACTGTCTTTGGGGTTGGCCACTCTCTGATTGCACGGACCTTATCCTCATCAACATGAATCCCATCCGCACTGACCACATCCCTAAGAACAGTAACTTATCAGTCAAGAAGTTGCACTTCTTCAAGTTGATATACAACTCATTGGCCTGCAACACCGCTAATACTTTTCGCACATGATTATAGTGGGCTGCTTCTGTCTTACTGTAAATTAGGATATCATCAAAATAAACTACCACAAACTTTCCAATAAATGGTTTCAATACCTGATTCATAAGTCTCATAAAAGTGCTGGGAGCATTGGATAATCTGAAAGGCATTACCATCCACTCATACAACCCCTCCTTTGTCTTAAAAGCTGTCTTCCACTCATCTCCAGGTCGGATTCGAATCTGGTGATACCCACTCTTGAGATCCAGCTTGGTGTAACACTTGGACCCACTCAGCGTATCAAACATGTCATCTAGTCAGGGAATAGGAAATCGATACTTGACTGTAATCTTGTCGATGGCTCGACTATCCATACACATACGCCAACTCCCATCCTTCTTTGGTGTTAACAATGCCGGTACTGCATATGGACTCATACTCTCCCTGATCTGCCTCTTGCTCAAAAGCTCATCCACCTGCCCCTGTAGAATCTGACCCTCTTAAGGATTCATCTTGTAATGTGGCAGATTTGGTAGACTAGCTCTAGGAGCTAAATCAATGCAATGTTGGATGTCACGCATTGGTGGTAAACCTGCAGGCAGCTCTTCTGGAAAAAGTTCTTCAAACTCCTTGATCAATGGTTGAATTGCCTCAGGTATCTCAACAACCTTCTTTGGTTCACCATCTGTCACTACTACAGCATATACCTGTTTCAACTCCTTACAATTCCTGTCAAACTCATCTTCATTGTTCACTATGAGGAGTGCTGGCTTCCCCTCCACTTTAGAAGTTTTGGGTCTACTGCCTTCCTTAATAGGACCAAAGACAATTTTTCTGCCATTCTTAAAAAACACATACACATTATCCTTACACTTATAAGTAGCATCTACATCATACTGCCAAGATTTACCCAGTATTAAATGACATGCATGCATTTCAACAACATCACAAACTACTTCATCTACATAATATTTACCCATAGAAAAAGTAACACGACATTTTTGAGTAACAAGAGTTTTCGTACCTATAGCACTTATTCCCAGTTGGCCTAGCATAGGGGTTGGCATTCGCTATTGGCTGCGCTGTGGAACTTGCTACTGCCACTGTGGATTGGTTGACACCACTATTCTCCCTAACCACGAGTTGTGACCGTAGTGTAAACATGGGCTATTTATCTTTGTTGGCAATGGAACTAGAGGACTTCGAATTGCGGTTGGAAAACTTCGAACCTGTCCTGAGATGCTGAAATTCTATTTTCTTGGATAAGGTTACAGCCTCATTCAAAGTATATAGAGTTTGTAAGGGTACCTGATCTTGGATGGAAACTCGTAACCCGTATACAAATCTGGATATCCGTTAATCTTCAGTTTCCTCCAAATCATTGCGATTCGCCAACCTGTCAAACTCCTCCATGTACTCATTAACTGTTCGAGTACCCTGCCTGCAATCATGGTATTGTCTGAACAACTCCTGTTGGTAATCTGGTGGTAAGAACCGATCTGCCATTAATCTTTTCATCCTCCTCCATGATCGTATTGGAAGCTTTCGTTCACGGGTACGGTTTAATTGAACACGATCCCACTAGGTAGATGCTCCTCCATTCAATTTGTAGGCCACCAAACACACTTGTTTGTCATCTGCTGTACCCATATAGTCGAAAAACGTTTCCACCTCACTAACCCAATCCAGATACTCTTCAATGGAGACATTACCATTAAAGGATGGTAACTCTATTTTCATCCGATAATCCTTCTGCTTCTGATAATCTCGACCATTATCCCTCGCAGGACCACGATGATTTCCAAGGACTCTCTCTGCATACTCCTCATCTTCACTGTCTTCTTCATTGTGGTCTTGCTGCCTGTTCCGATTTGGACCACAATGGGAAGGGCCACGCACTCGGTTATCACGTCGCTCTTCGTCATCGCGATTAGGGTTTAGGTTAAGCAAGGTGGCAAGTGCTACTTGAATCTGGTCTAGAGTCTGCTGGGTTGAATCACGAAATTGTTGATTTTCATCACGAAAATCAAGGAACTCAGCTCTAGTGAGGACTGGGTTATTGACGTCGTCACCGCCGTCATTGTTATGGTGGTTACCGTCTCGCCAATTAGCCATCAGACCAAGGTAAATCAAGGCTCTGATACTAACTGATGTCGTGGAAGCCTAAAGAAAAGCACACACGAAGGGTTTCTAGATGGAACAGAAAACTAAACTGTTAGTTTCTGGTAGTAAACCTCGAATCCACGAGGGGTTTCCCTGAATCCACAAGAAGATAAAATTGGAATCCACCAGAAGAAAATTTGATAAAATGTCTGTGTTTATTGATAATAGTCTATCTGCCTCTGACGACTACAAAAAATATAAATACTGAGAAAAAAAAACGTTTAAAACCCTAATTCGCACTAATTAAGTGATTAGGTGACAAATTACCGAATTTCACCAAAAATGGCAAAATTGAGTTAAATGCATAATCATAAACTACTGACCTTAAGGGTCGTCCCAAAACAAACGGGATCTTATTCTGACTTTTAAATTAAAAGTTATTAGGGAAAAACAAATATTACTATAAATAGCAAAAACACTGTTTTCGGGGCCTTAATGAAGGAATTTGCCTAAATTTTGGTGACGTTCATGGCACCATGAGTCTAGATCAAAAGGCCGTTTCCCTTCAACCTACAAAATTTCATGTAATTCCGACATTGTTACCTTTGATGGCCCCTACTGGCACCCCCCTTTGATCTTGTCTTGTGACTTCTTGCACCCCTGCTGCTCTAGAAAAACATGTGCTATCTGTTCTACATCAGGTACACAACTTGCAGAGTTGATCTCTTTGACAAGCTTAATAATATGGGATGAAGTGCTTATGGATCATAGATACACATTTGAAGCAGTTGATAAATCCCTAGAAGATATCCTAGTCATATGACAACCCAAGTAGATCGACGACCCTGGACATAGTCTCGCAAATATAAAACCTGCCTTCCACTAAAAGCTTGTGTACGTGGAAAGTCTAACACATGAGAGTAGTCATGTTGCTAATGAGTGGTCACATACCTATGGGTTGTCAAGTACCCTTCTTGACACCATGTGATGCAATCTGCCCATACAGTTGTCATGTACTTAGGGGGTCGTCAGGTACCCTCTCTGACATTATGCGATACAATTCTTCCTGACAGTTGTCACGTACCTAGGGGTTGTTAGGTATCCTTGTTGACACCATGCAATTCAATCTGCCTTAATTGTCGTCACATACCTTGGGATTGTTAGATACCCTCCCTAACAGTTGTGACAATTATGTCCTTTACCTATTGAGTTCTTAAAGTCAAAGTACAATCAAAATCTAATTTAGCTTCTAATTGTAATAATATAATTATGCACCAATTATTCATTTTACTGTGAAATGACTCATTTATAATATTCAGTTCAAAAGTCGATATGATTATCTTATCCTTGCTAATATTGACTATTTCTATTCTTAAAGTCAAAGTACAATCAAAATCTAAGTTAGCTTCTAATTGTAATAATATAATTATAAACCAATTATTCATTTTACTATGAAATGACTCATTTATAATATTCAGTTCAAAAGTAGATATGATTATTTTACTGTGCATAATAATCTTATGACTATTTCTAGTGCATAAGAACGAGTTATATGCTAGTTCACCATCAACTACGGTAACATAACATTTGTAAAGCAATCTAAACAATAAAACTTCTATAATTAATATCTTAACTAGTCGCAGACCCATGTATTGTGCTTGATGATTTTTTTAGGGTGATTCCATTAAATTTATTTTTTTACAATTTCGACTAATTTAATAAAGATTAATGTATTTTATAATCATATTTTCATTTATTATAAGAATAATCATAAATGTAATATATATATATATATATATAAATATAATTTTTGTTGTACCGAAATGAAAACAATATAATCTTTTTTAGGAATCCAAAAGGTAAGTTAGCAAAAATTAAAAAAAAGAAGAAGAAGAAAGAAGGGGAAAAATAGAACTCACATCAAAGACAAACTCTTTCTTTTGAATATGTAAAACATATCAAATGTAATGTGATCAAGCCAAACATCTAATGCATAATAAAATTTAAAATTTTTAATTGGGCTTTGAAGTCATACAGTAGAAATAAGTGGCTAATCCCAAGCAAAAGTTATGGTTGTAGCTTTATATATGATGATTATAATCTAATCCAAGAGTACAATTCCAAAGAGGAACAAAGTAGTATTGTGTAAATATTTTCATAATCTAATCTAATATATGACTCATTAATAGATAAATAAATAATTTTAAATACAAAATTGAATTTATTTTCTTAAAAATCTAAAAAATACACTAATGAGAAAAGGAAGATGAAGAGAAATATAAAATATTCCTAAACACTTAAAACAATTTCTTAAGTATCTAGGAACATCATATAACAAAGACATAACTCAAAAAAAAAGATTATCATATAAAGATTATCATAATTGTACTCTTAACTAAAAAAAAAAAGCTTAGTAAACGCTCTCTACGCTAGGGTTTTCTCCCAGCTGTAGAGCTCTCTCCCTCGTGTTCCACGAGATTTCCCTCCCTTGACCTAGGTCTAAGGGTATTTCTTTTTCCCTTTCATTCTTTTGTGATCTTGGCAGTATGGCAGATGATGTGGCTGAAGGGTTGGGCAATATGAAGCTGTGGCAGATGATGTGGCTGAAGGGTTGGGCAATATGAAGCTGACCTCTGAAGAAGAGGAGATTATCCCTATCTCCGATGAAGGCAGAGTGCAGGCTATAGAAAGTTGTAGCTTGAGTCTTATTGGGAAGTTTTTAACGTGTAAACCCTTCAATAAACGTGCAACAAAGACTACATTAAGAAGGGCATGAGGATTGGAAAACAGTTTACAGATTAGTGAGGTGGGTCCGAATCTTTTCCAATTCAAGTTTCAAACTGAGTTTGATATGGCACGTATTCTACAAGATGGTCCTTGGACATTCGACAATCAGTTATTATTGCTTCAAAGATGGCAGAAGGGGATGACAGTAGGGAATATCAGATTGGAGCATGCTTCTCTATGGATTCAAATATAGGGCGCACCATTTGATATGGTTTCCCCTCAAGTTGCTAGGGAAGTTGGGAATAGAATTGGTAGAGTTGAAGAAGTAGAAGGGCAGCGACGGTGAGATGAGCTGAATTATTTTATGCGAGTTAAAGTTACTGAATCGATTGGGAAGCCATTACGGAGAGGGGTTTCATTGCTGGTTCAGATGGGGTTCGCAGTTGGGTAACGTTTAAGTATGAACGCTTACCTCTGTTCTGCCATTATTGTGGTCTATTGGGGCACAATGTAAAGCACTGTGCGTCACATTTCGCTGTTAGTCGGAATGGTAGGGTGGTGAATTATCAATATAGGGAGTCTTTGAGAGCTTTGGGAGGGCGGACACGTTCTTTCTCACCAAGAAATACCTACGGTAGTGCTGGGGCTGCGAAAGAACAAATGTCAAGGGAGTCTACAAACTACAGTATGATGCAAGAGACTTTTTCGGCGGCAGGAGCGGAAGGTACAAACCCTAGTAAACAGGTTGAAGTTGAGTCCGAGAATTTAGGGAGACTACCTATTTTCCAGGAAGATCTTAACATGGAGGTGGGAGGAACCGAAGACGTGCAGAAGAAAAAAAAAAAAAACTCTTTACAGCTGGTATCAAGTCCGGTTTATGAAGGTATTGATGTGGAGCAGATGGTGGGAGTGACGAGGCCGCCAACTGGGGTAGATTTAATTGAGGTGGCAACGGGTAAAAATCAGGAAGAAGTATTCGGGGTTGAAGCTAGTGGACTGGTTTAGAGGTTGGAGACGGTTGGGCCTAGCTCTGTAAAGCCCAAATCCATTTAGACCAGGTTTAACCGAATGGATTTTGGGCTTGGAGGACTATCCAAAGCTTTGCAGCTGCCTACCCGTGGAAAAAGAAGCAGTGATTCTACTAGGGAGGAAGAGTTGTGTGATCATTCTAATTCTAGGGAGACTAAGCGTGGAAAGGTTGGAGATAGTGATGTTGTTGGAAATATTTTATCGGCGGGGGTGGAGAGCCACCCTTGCAGGGAGCAATGAGGATCCTAAGTTGGAGCTGCCAAGGGCTTGGGAACCCTTGGACAGAGGGTTTTAATAATCTTTACAGTAACTTGCCTTTTCAGAATAAAATAATTGTTAAGCATCCGGATTCTGGTGGAGGGTTAGCTTTTTTATGGAAGGATGATATTAGGTTAGAGGTGATTAATTATACTGCAAACCATGTTTTAGCTAAGGTAACTGAGGAAGATGGTTTTGTTTGGTTCATGACAGGTTTTTATGGTTGGCCAGAGACACAACAAAAACACAAGTCTTGGAAACTATTGGAACATTTGAAGACTTTTGTGGAGGGTCCATGGTTATGTTTTGGAAACTTCAATGCTATACTCCATGCTTCAGAAAAACAAAGCATACGACAGCCACATAATTCCTAGATTAAAGAGTTTAGGGAGGCCTTGGAGAGTTGTCAATTAGAAGACCTTGGTTACAAAGGATATCCTTTTACTTGGACTAACAAGAGACCGGGCAATGCAAATACTAAATTAAGACTTGATAGAGCTGTGGCAACGAAGGGGTGGATTGAGAAATTTCAGGTCAGTAATGTAGTGCACCTTCCCCCTCATTCTTTCGACCATCTTCCTATTGCTATCCAGGTTCAAAAATTCAGACAGAAACATCGTAGAGCTGATCGGGTTTTTAAGTTTGAAGAAAGTTGGTTGTTGTGGGATGACTGTGAGACTCGAGTTCAGCAAGCATGGAGTTTGGCAGGAAGTGGGGATTCAAGGTTGGCAGATGTGCATGCAAAAATTAGGGCCTGTGGTGATGAATTAAAGGCATGGGGAGACACAAGGACTAGACCTGAGGAGGAAGAAATTAAATCCCTTCAGAAACGGCTTGATAGAATTAACAAAGCTGACACTACTGATGAAAGTAAGGTGGAGTACTTGGCAATCAGTAAACAATTGGATGATCTCTTATTGAAATAGGAGATTTACTGGGCACAAAGATCTCGGGTTGCATGGTTGAAACATGGGGATAGAAATACTAAATTTTTTCACTCAAAAGCATCACAACGGCGACGACGGAATTATATAAAGGGTATCATGAACTCACAGGAGCAATTGGTGGAAGAGGTGGAGGACATAGCCAGAGTTGCAGTTGACTATTTTGATAATCTTTTTTCTGCAGGATCATGCCATCAAATGGAGGAGTGTTTAAATACAGTTTCGGCCAGGGTAACTGCAGATATGCAGGAGATGCTCTCCGGGGATTTTACTGCTGATGCTCTCTGGGCACAAAGATCTCGGGTTGCATGGTTGAAACATGGGGATAGAAACACTAAATTTTTTCACTTAAAAGCATCACAATGGCGACGACGGAATTATATAAAGGGTATCATGAACTCACAGGAGCAATTGGTGGAAGAGGTGGAGGACATAGCCAGAGTTGTAGTTGACTATTTTGATAATCTTTTTTCTGCAGGATCATGCCATCAAATGGAGGAGTGTTTAAGTACAGTTTCGGCCAGGGTAACTGCAGATATGCAGGAGATGCTTTCTGGGGATTTTACTGCTGATGAAATCAAGGAAGCTGTATTTTAGATGGGACCAACAAAGGCACCTGGCCTTGATGGTATGAATGCCTTGTTTTATCAAAAATTCTGGCATTTTATAGGTGATGATGTAGTGAATGCTGTGTTAGATTTTTTGAATAATGGAGTTATGTTACCAAATTTAAATCATACCAATATTGTGCTTATCCCTAAAGTGAAGAATCCTGAAAAAATGACTGAATTTAGACCTATTAGCCTTTGTAATGTCATTTATAAGGTTATCTCTAAAGTCCTTGCCAATAGATTGAAACAAGTGCTTCCTGATATTATTTCTCCCACTCAGGTGCTTTTGTGCCAGGTCGACTTATTACAGATAATGTTATTGTGGCATATGAGGTTTTGCATTCCATGTATGTCAAGAAGAAGGGTAAAACAGGTGCTTTGGCTTTGAAGTTGGATGTCAGTAAAGCATATGATCGAGTGGAATGGCTTTTTTTACAGGGCATTATGCAGAAGTTGGGCTTTCCAGAGAAATGGATTGAGAGAGTGATGACATGTGTTACCACCACATCATTCTCTATTCTACTTAATGGAAAGCCGTATGGGAATGTGACTCCATGTAGGGGAATCCGCCAGGGAGATCCTCTCTCACCGTACTTATTTTTGTTATGTGCAGAGGGATTTACTTCTTTGTTGGCAAAAGCAGAGTCTGATGGCAAAATTCATGGTGCTTCCATATGCAGAGGGGCGCCGAAAGTTTCCAACTTATTGTTTGCAGATGATTCCCTTTTGTTCTACATGGCAACACAAAATGAAGTGGATGTCGTTTCTGAGATACTTTAGACCTATGCTAATGCGTCAGGCCAGTGTATAAACTTGGAGAAGTCTTCAGTCTTTTTTAGCAGCAATACTGTAGCCAGTCAGAAGCAAGGGATTTTGAGGACTTTGGGAGTGCAGGAAGTGAACCGGTTTGAGTCTTATTTAGGGCTGCCTACTTTAGTAGGGAGAACAAAGTATCATACGTTCTCATACTTGAAGGATAGGATATGGAAAAAATTGCAAGGGTGGAAAGGGAAGATGTTGTCTAATGCTGGTAAGGAAATTCTGATTAAAGCAGTTGCTCAGTCTATTCCTACTTACACTATGAGTGTTTTCCAACTCCCTTTGAAACTTTGTGATGAGCTGGATGCAATGTGTGCCAAGTTTTGGTGGGGACAGGTGGGGAATGAAAGGAAAATTCACTAGCAGAGGTGGGAAAATTGACACTATCAAAGAGGGAGGGAGGAATGGGCTTTAGGGATCTGAGGGCCTTTAATTTAGCAATGCTAGCTAAACAAGGGTGGAAGTTGCTGCATGATAATAATTCTTTGGTGTTTCACTGCCTTAAAGCTAGATATTTTCCAAGAACTGCTCTCTTTGCTGCTAAGGAGTCACCAAATTGCTCTTTTGTTTGGAAGAGTTTTGTGGCTGCTTTTTCTATTTTGAAGTCTGGATGTTGTTGGAGAGTTGGGAATGGCCAATCAATTCGGATTCTAGGGGATAAATGGATACCGAATTATCCAACAAATGCACCTCTAAATCTAGTGAAAGATGAAGCCCGTGAGGCGACTGTTGCTGAATTAATTGACCAAGACTTGCATGCATGGAGGGCTGATATTATCATGGATATGTTTGAAAAAGAAGATGCCGAAGCTATTTGTAGAATACAACTCAGCCGAAGATATGTGGAGGACTTTATGATTTGGATGCACAAGAGGAAGGGGATTTTTACCGTTAAATCTGCTTACAAGGTGGCTAGGGAAGTATTGAGAGCAGGAAAGGTAGCTAAGAGTTCTTGGGGTTGTGCTGGAAAGGAAGCCTGGTCTGCAATTTGGAAGCTTAAAATTCCTAATAAAATAAAGGTGTTCACGTGGAGAGCTTGTAATGAAATCTTACCAACAAAATTGAATCTGTCTAAGAGAAAAATTATTGCAGATGCGATGTGCCCACTTTGCTTGAGGTTTCCAGAATCAGTTGTCCATGCACTTTAGGACTGTGATGCAGCTAAGGATGTGTGGGCAGGTAGCTTAAAAATTTTGTAGAAAGGTGGGTCAGGTATGGCGGATGTGCTTCAGTTAATGGAATACTTAATAGAGCGGGTAAAGTCTCAGGATATGGAGGTTGTGCTAGTTCAAGCATGGCTGATTTGGAATCAAAGAAATCGGGTTGTGCATGGAGGTAAGTTTCATGATCCAGACTGGTCGAATAATCGGGCAATAGAGTTCCTTGAGGAGTTTCGGACTGCATCAGTACTGATGGGACCAGCACACGGAAGGCAATCTTTTCGGGACACTTGGCAGCCCCCTCCTCCTTCGATCTTCAAGCTTAACTTTGATGCAACTCTGTTTTCGGCTCTCAATAGTTCAGGTTTTGGTGCAGTCATTCGGAATGAAAAAGGTGAGGTTATGGCAGCCATGGCAGCAAAGGGTCCTACGGTATCGTGTATTGAGGAGGCTAAGTTTCTTGCTTGTCAGAAAGCTATTGAATTTGCCGTTGATGTTGGCTTCTCTGAACTTGTCATTGAAGGGGATAATTCTTCTGTCATGAAAGCTGTTTCGGCTTTGTAGGATGATTATTCTTTGCTTGGGAATGTAATTGGGGATATTCATCATTTGGTTAGGAACTTGCTATGGGTTAGGATTGAATGTACTAGGCGAGGGGGGAATAGAGTTTCTCATGAGCTAGCTCAATTTGCTAGAAACATTAGTCAAGATTTGTTTTGGATGGAAGATGTTCCTCCAATAGCTAAGGAAGCTTTGTACCAAGATACTAATTTTTCAGATAATTGAATGATATGCTTCTGTTTCAAAAAAAAAAAAAAAAAGACATAACAATTTGTTGCTAATTTGTTAAATAAAATATTTACAAAAAATGAAAGAAAACCACATAAAGATCATCTTCTTCAACTATGCAAATTGCTATTCATTATATTTTATTTATAATATTATTTTTCCCTAAATTAGATTGACAACAAATATCATTCATTAAAAGTATTTAGTGTTGTAAATAAATTGAAAAAAAAAAAAAAAAAGCTACTTCAAGGAACACATGTAATAAGTTAATAATAAGATAATGGGGGTACAAAACTCTAGTAGAACATTTATAACGCACTTGGTTTAGACTCTTCCTATGTGGAAGTTGTTAAGTTGTAACTTTTATACTATCAAAAATTAAACAAGATTTGTAATTACCTTTATAGAGACATTTTTATTACTATTCTTTATTAATTTTAGTTTTCAATTATAAAAATATAAATTAATATAGATAAACACGTAAAGACAAAATTATAAGTTAAATTAAAACCTCCTAGATGAAAATGAATAGACAATATTTTTTTGTTCTAATTTTTTATTAATTTATTATTTAATTATAGCATTAAAATTAAGGTAGATGAATATTTAAAATTAAAACCGTTTGAGATAAATTTGTAAAACCAATATATATATATATATATACACACAGGGCCAGCCCAAGGCCTAAGCAACTTAGGCCTAGGCCTAAGGCCCCACAATAAAATAAAAAAATTTCTTTAAAAAAAAAAGGTCTCATCTCCCTTCGTAAAAGGCCCAAAATTTTATAAAAATATAATATTTTTTAAATAATTGATACTTTTTTTAAAGAGTAATGCTAAAAATATTACAAATTTTACTATATATTTAATTGACATATAACCAATCACATAAAAAAAGTAATTTAAATACAAATAAATTAAGTTGTTGAAATTCATCAATTACAGTTATCATTATATTGTATTGTGAACATTTTGTAATATCTTTAGTTTTTTCTTTTTCATTTCTAACAAGGCTTCTAAAATAGGAGACCAATAGAAATTTAAACCAATTGAAACCCTAAAATGTTTTAAAAAAGATGTTGCAAATGTGATAAATCATCAATGATGACTAATCTCCTCTAATAGTTTGAGAGCTTAATTTTTGTAAACTAATCTCCTACAAAGCCACACACCAAATAATATCTATCTATCTCTGTTTCTTAAAAAGAATATATAAAATTAAAATTTAGATTACAACTATACTTAACTATGCATGGTCATATATCCAAGTTAAAGTAAGTTTATTTTTTAAAAATAATATATATTTTTAGTTCTTTTTGTTTAAATTTATGGTTCCACTATGATATTCAATCCCTATATAAAATTAAAATTAGTTTAGTTAGTATTATTCATCAATTTCTATATTTACATCAAATTACTCTTAATTTAATTAGTATTATATAATTTTATTTAATTAATGTGTACATATAAACAAACTACTATAAAATTTTCACCTAAGGTCTCAAATTTTTTTGGGCCAGCCCCGTATATAATATATATTTAATATTGTAAAATATTTAAAAATAAAAAACAAAAAGTATAGCGATGTGATGATGACCATATGTTCGACAGAAGTATAGCAAATTTAAACGCAACTTTAGATTCTACGGCTTCCACTTATAAATCCGCGCCGCCCATTGTTTCTGGCAGAGTGGTACACTTTTAAGGCTAGTACTCGTCTTTCCCCATTGATATCCAGTGTCCTGGTATTTCAATTATCTTCTAAGTTCCAAGTTCCAACCTGTGTCGAAAAATCCGAAGCCATGAATGTGGGGGCCTCCACTTCGCCGTTCAGCCCAAATATAGCTGACACCCTCGGTGATGTTATCATTTTCACCGCCGCTGGTGACCCCGTCTTCTTCAAGGACCTCTGGGATCAGAACCAGGTGTGTGTGTATGTGTTCATAATCTCACGCCCTTTCTTCGTTTCGCTTTTGGGTCTCATTTCTGAAGATTGGAGCTTAAGTTTTTTTGGCTTCCAGAGAATAGCTGTGGTTGCACTTTTGAGTTTTGAGGCACTTTGGATGCCCTTCCAGGTTATTACCAATTAGTCTCCACACTTGGTTGTTGGCAATACTTAGCTATTTTGGTTTTTCTCAAAGTTGGGAACTTGCTTCTGCTCTGAAAGAAGCGAAACCAAAATTCGACGCAGCTGGGGTCAAATTGGTGGCAATTGATGTTGGCCTGCCTCAATCCAACAAAAAATTGCTTCTCTCTTCATGAAAAATGAAATGAGTTTGTCCTCACAACAGATATTTGGTCAATCAATATTGGATATATTGAAGTTTCAATGACATAGTTGAAATGCCAACAAGGCTTTAGATTATAGAATAATGTTTCAGATTGGAGACATAATTGCCAATCTGATGCATCAGGCCAAGACATATTAAAATAATTTCTTCCCTAGTAGGATCGTGGCAGCAATCATATAGTGTCACCTCTATATAGGTCTGTGTAGCTGGCCAGATGCATATACTCTCTTGTGATTATAGGTATCTTATTTTTATTTATGTTGCTGGCCAATAGAACAAATAAAACTGTAATTAAATGGAATAAACGAATTGCATTAAATAGTGACCTTACTATATAGTGTTGGTCGTTGCATCTTCAAGAATATCTGCACTCTTACTACCCGGACGACGTACAACTCACTCAAGAATTCAAGTACCCATAAATATTCTGGAGAATGCAACATGTACATCAAACATGGTACACAAGTTGCAGAGTTGATCTCTTTGACAAGCTTAAAAATATGGGATGAAGCACCTATGGATCATAGATGCACAGTTGAAGCGGCTGATAAATCCCGAAAAAATATCCTCTCAATCAGTGATCCAAGCCTAAAAAATACTCCATTTGGAGGAAATGCTATACTTCTTGGAGGAGATTTCAGACAAATATTGCATGTTGTTTCAAATGGGAGAAGGCAAGATATTGTATTGGGCTCCATCAATAGATCACATTTATGGAATTATTGACAAGTTTTTCTCCTTACCAAAAACATGAGACTAGTGCCACAAACGCTCGGTGGAAGACTAGTCTCACATTTTGCCCTTGAAGGGCAAATTTCCATTGAGAAAACTTACTAAAAATTGTACATAATATTTTACCTTCAAAGTAAGTCTAGTGCCACAAACATTTTCACAATTTTATCACAACTTTGCTACATGGTGAGTTGGAAATGGTGAAAATAAAATAATGGGTCCATAATTTCATCACTCACGAGTCGCCACATAACAAAATTGTAATAAAATTATGAAAAAGTTTGTGACACTTAATCTTTGTACTGTCACGTCATCAACTCCCCAACTTCTTGTTGATTCCTTTGAAAACCCAAGTCAACTCTACTACTACGGTTTATCTTTATTCCTTTACTCCATAATCTTCCATAGAGGCTGTTTGTGCAAGAAGATTTTCAGGTAATTTTTCAAATTCAAGCAACGAAAATTGCCCAAAATTTTTATGCATGTGTGGAGGAGTTTCTTCAAATTTTAGGACTAATTTCAATATCTCTAAGAAATGGCTTAAAAGTCTATTTGGTTACTCAAAAATTAGAAGAAAATGAACGAATAGTTAGAAAGTTATATTATATTGTTTTTTGTTTGGGAACAGAGTCTATTAGGTTATTTTGTTAAGACCTTTGTTTATGTTTATTATTGATTACATTTATTATTATTATTATTATTATTGCATTTTCTTATATTTTGATATTTGTTAACTAATGTCGAAAGAAAAAATTGTTAACGGATATATACAAAACGGTGTCGTTCCATATAATAACACAGTAACGTCTTACGTGACATCAAACTAAAATTCTGTTCCAGTAGTCAGTGAGTTACAATCTGTGATGATTATATATAGATAAAAACTGTTACACGCACCCGGTTACAAACACAGCTTTGAACTCTTTAATGGCTTCCTTTACTTCAAATCCTTTCAATCTCATTCCAGTTCTTCTAGATACTTCAAATTACATTCCGTGGAGGTATCAGATTGCTTCCTATAATCTGCTCGGCTACGTGGGTGCATCTATTCCTTGCCCAGACAAATTCTTCAGAGATGAAACTGGAAAAGTAGTTAAAACTCCACACTTTGATCGATCGAACCAATGTGTTGAATCTGGAGATGGAATTGTGATGAAAAGCAATGATTCAATTTGAAGTTTTCCTTCAACGGTTCAGGTTTGCCTATCACTCATTCTGCTCAAACTTAGAAATGCCTCAATTGTGTCTCATACATTTGTTGAAGTTTGCCTTTTTTGTGGTTGTCTTGGTTTACTGATGGTTTTTTAGGTTGTTTTAGAGTGCTGTTTTGATTTGTTTTAGGAGTTGGAATGGAGGTTACGGAGAATACAGAGTCTCTTACATTGGTAAATAGTAGTCATTCTGTAGGGAGATTAGGAAAATTGCCATTGGAAAATGTTGGTTGTTCGTTTCGTACTGCTCCATCTAAGCCTAAGAGGCGTATGGTTTCTGCTGTTCGCGATTTTCCACTACGATGTGGACCGCTTGCTCTTCGAATCCAGTCTTCCGAGGTTTTAGAAACTTTGGTTCCCGC
This sequence comes from Quercus suber, assembly GCF_002906115.3. Taxonomy (NCBI): domain Eukaryota; kingdom Viridiplantae; phylum Streptophyta; class Magnoliopsida; order Fagales; family Fagaceae; genus Quercus; species Quercus suber. Next base: position 870,448 of record NW_027069547.1, read on the forward strand.
AAAGGTGCTCGAGCAAAAAAATGTGGTTGAATCTGTGAAAGATGAACCTGTTGAAATATACTCACTAGTGTCGGAAGCTTTGAATAAGGTAGTGCTGAGTGAACCTGTACAAGATTTGGAAGATGCAGCCTTTGATTTGTCGAAGATACATGTGGTAGGTGCTTCTGCTTCAGAGGAAGAGATGGTTTCACCAAGTAGTTTAAAATCATGTTCACCATCTGATGTTTCCACTGGCAGTGGTTTGAAGAAGACTATGGCTAAAACTTCTGCTCCACGAAGAACAGTTTCAGCCATCAGAGACTTCCCGCCCTTGTGCGGAAGAAATGCTCCACGTCTTAGTAAGGAAGAAAGTCTGGAAGTGCGTGCTTCTATGAAGAACAAGAGTTTGTGTCAAGATGAGTCCGATATAGATGACAGGCCCTTGGAAGAGATGAGAAAAGCTAATGTAAAGCAAATGGGAGAGGATGTTCAAGATGGATATGCACAGAAGAGTGAGTTATGGGGGAATGTTGCTTCTCTGAAGAACAAGAGTTTGTGTCAAGATAAGTCTGATGTGTATGACAGGCCTGTGGAAGAGACTAGAAAAGCTGATTTAAGGCGAATGGTAGAGGATGTTCAAGATGGGGATGAACAGAACAGTGAATTATCGGGGAAAGTTGCTTCTCTGAAGAACAAGAGTTTGTGTCAAGATAAGTCTAATTTGTATGACAGGCCTGTGGAAGAGACTAGAAAAGCTGATTTATGGCGAATGGTAGAGGATGTTCAAGATGGGGATGAACAGAATAACAAATTATGGGGGAATGTTGCTTCTCTGAAGAACAAGAGTTTGTGTCAAGATAAGTCTAATATGTATGACAGGCCTGTGGAAGAGACTAGAAAAACTGATTTAAGGCGAATGGTAGAGGATGTTCAAGATGGGGATGAACAGAATAGCGAATTATGGGGTAATGTTTCTATGATAACTGGAGACAAAATCAGGGCTAAATCTGATAGATGTGCTACTAAAGAAATCAGGAAGCAAGATGAATTTGGAATAGCTTCTAAGGTGAAGGTGGAACATGATGATACAAGAGAAAAGTGCACTAGACCTTCTTCTCAAACTGAAAGTAATCAACATCAGTCTGACCACAAGTCCAAGACAGTTGTTAAAATAGAATCTAGGGACATTGGAGGATTGGAGGAAAAAAAGGGGAAGGAGATTGTGGTTTATGAAAAGGACTCAAGTCTAAAGAGAAAGCTGTCTGATATATATGGTTATCAGATCCAATTGCAGGAGGATTTTGGCTGTTTGGAACCTGCGATGGAGAGTGCCATGGTGCAAGGTCTGATGGCTGTGCCACGTCGTTGTTGGAAGCAAGGTAAAGGGGTCTACAAACCATATACAGCTGGTGTTACAAGTCAAAGCATGGGAAACAAGCATAATTCTCTGCATCTTGGAAAATATGAGTCAGCTATCACAACAAAGGATAAAGCCGAAGGTTCTGGAGTGAAGTTAAAAACACATAAGCCATCTATTATAGAAAACACTGCTAATCATGGTATAAGTAAAATGGTTAGTAGAGATACGGGGGATTCTCTTGAGGATGATGATGAATGTAAAGACTTTTATGTGGCTCCAAGACCATGTAGTTTTGGTGTAAACTTTCCACACTTTGAACAGAGTGTAAGTGTTAAACATCATGACAGTGATGCAATTACCCGAAGCAAAGTGAGGGAGACACTGCGTCTGTTCCAAGCCATCTGTAGGAAGCTCTTACAGGAGGATGAAGCAAATGGGAAGGAACGAGGACGTGGCAATAGGAGGTTTGATTTACAAGCGTCAAAGATTCTTAAGGAGAACGGCAAATATGTTAATACTGGAAAACAAATCTTGGGATCTGTCCCAGGAGTTGAAATTGGTGATGAGTTCCATTACAGGATTGAGCTTAATATTATTGGCCTTCATCGCCAGATTCAAGGTGGTATTGATTATGTGAAGCATGATGGGTTAATCCTTGCAACTAGCATTGTAGCATCTGGGGGCTATGCTGATGATTTGGACAATTCAGATTCCTTGATTTATACAGGTCAGGGTGGAAATGTGAAGAGGTCATTTAAAGAACCTGAGGATCAGAAGCTTGCACGGGGAAACCTTGCTTTAAAGAGTAGCATGCAGGAAAAGAATCCTGTTAGGGTGATTCGTGGCTATGATTCAGAAGATGGAAAAACGTATGTTTATGATGGGCTATATTTGGTGGAGAAATGTTGGCAGGATTTGGGGCCGCATGGTAAGCTGGTTTTCAAGTTTCAGTTGGACAGAATTCCTGGTCAACCAGAGCTTGCTTGGAAAGAAGTCAAGAAGTCTAAAAAGTTCAAAATAAGGGAGGGTCTCTGCGTAGATGATATCTCTCAAGGGAAAGAGTTAATTCCCATTTGTGCTGTGAACACCATAGATGATGAGAAACCTCCACCGTTTAAATACATAACTAGCATGATATATCCCAATTGGTGCCGCCCTCTCCCTCCTAAGGGTTGTGACTGTACCAATGGATGCTCAGATTCTGAGAAGTGTTTGTGTGCAGTCAAGAATGGAGGAGAAATCCCATATAATCGTAATGGGGCTATAGTTGAAGCAAAGCCCCTGGTCTATGAGTGTGGTCCTTCTTGCAAGTGCTCTTCTTCTTGCCACAATAGAGTTTGTCAACATGGTATCAAGTTTCAGCTTGAAATTTTTAAAACAAAATCGAGGGGATGGGGAGTGAGATCCCTTAATTCCATCCCTTCAGGAAGTTTTATATGTGAGTATATAGGAGAGCTCCTTGAAGAGAAGGAGGCTGATCAAAGAACTGGTAACGATGAGTATCTATTTGACATTGGGAATAACTACAATGACAGCTCTCTTTGGGATGGACTCTCGTCCCTTATGCCTGATTCGCACGCAAGTTCCTGTGAAGTTGTGGAGGGGGATTGTGGCTTCACTATTGATGCAGCGCAGTATGCCAATGTGGGGAGATTTGTCAACCACAGCTGTTCTCCCAATTTGTATGCTCAAAATCTCCTTTATGATCACGAGGACAGAAGAGTTCCTCACATAATGTTCTTTTCTGCTGAGAACATTCCTCCCTTGCAAGAGCTGACATACTATTACAACTACACGATAGATCAGATTCGTGATTCGAATGGCAATATAAAGAAGAAAAGTTGCTTCTGTGGTTCCATAGAGTGCACCGGTAGGATGTATTGATGCAGCATAACTGGAGAAGGTTGGATTTATGAAGATCGTAAGTCATCAACAAGCTCCCGCCTCGACAAGGACTGTAAGTTACTTCTCTACCTCAAGGCTAAGGGTTGTGCCGCTGCTGATAAGGAAAAGGTGACCAAGTTCACTGCTGAGGATATCATCCAGAACGTTGATTAAATCGGTGAAAACTGATAACCTTTGTCCTAGATTTCCTCTTTCTCGTTTGTATTTTTTGCTTTCAGATCCTATTTTTATTGGCTTTTTGAGTATCTATCTATCTATCTTTTATTTTTATTTTTTTTTATTTTTTAAGTAAACTGATAGACGTACAATGACAAAGCAGAAATGAGAAATGAATTCGCTCAGCATCATTTCGTTTTCATTGCTGTTTAGTGAAGCTTATGTCTTGAACAGTTTGCTTAAATTCATTTCGAACATCGGGGGGGAAAGGGGCAAATTCACTCTCTTGAAATGATAAATTTATCATTTTTTTTTTGTTTGGAATATTCTAAGGAATATTGCATGATTTATCATTACTGACATTGTTTTGTATTGTTTTCGGATGTTTGATCATTGGTTTGGAATACCATTACTACCTGAGAACTTTTCTGCTTTGTTTTTAAGAATAATTGCACTATAAAATTATGAGAAAGTCTAGGGACACAAATTTTTCTCTGAGTTGCACCACTGTCAGGCCAGCCTTCCACCGAGGTCCGGTTAAAATCTCCCTCACTCCACATTTTTTTTTTGGTTATTTTAGATTTTAATGTTATCATTTGTAATGACTTTAATGTTACCATTTAAGAATATATTAATACAGGTATAGTGTGGGTTCGAAGTTATGTTGAAATTTTTAGAATTGTTGGTGGAAGTCTGTCCACGAAACAGCATCAAACAGAACCCGTATAGCTGTTTGATTATATTTTTGCAAATGAAAATTTTCAATTTTGACAGTTTTGAGCAAGCTATTAGCTTTGTGGTTGTTTTTTGTTTTTTGTTTTTTTTTTTAAATGAATATAATTTTTCTTTTTAATATGGAGAGATAGAAGACATCAAACACAATGAACTATGGAAGGACCGATATAAACCCACAAAGGCAGATCCTAGGAGAACAGCACCATCAAAAATGGCAGAGCTCATATATGGCCAAAAACCACCACCAACTGCTCCATCCTCTATTTTAAACCTTTATTTTTATTTATGTCTTCCTCTCATTTTTGTGGGTTTAGATTGAGTTTATGAAATTCACTTTTTTAAATTAAGTGTTGCTACTGGTGCTTTGTCTCATTCTTTTTATTATTTTCCTTAGAAGCATTTCAAGATGTTTTCTTGCCATTGCAATTGACTCTCTCTCGAAATATGTCTTTTGATCAAATTACGTTGCAGTATATACTTGGATATCTTCATTTGATACCACTAATTTTAGGTGATTTAAATGGAGGAACAACGTCTGGATCTCTTTTGAGACCGTAAGATCCTTAGGCCCCCCTTCTTTTGTTGATTATGATTTGTTTTGTTTTTGCATTTTGGATGTCCATGTACTTCAACCTGGCTCATGTATCATCAATTTTTATTTAGGAAGTTTGACATTAAATGGATTACTCCAAAAGCTAGCATTCACATCAACATGTGTATTTTACACATCTATTTTTACACTAAAAACCTACTTTTTCTATTTTACACATTCACTTTTACAAAACACCTACATCAATTCATTTATTTTACAAGTTTTTTCAATAAAATATACATTATACTCTATTTTTTTATTATTTCTCACCAACCAACTCTTACCAACTCTTTTAAATACGCGCCTCTCTCTTTCTCAATACCCATTGTCTGATTTCTCACTCTCTCACTCTCTCCATCTCTCTGGCCTTCCTCTTCCAGATCACAAAACACCACTCCGCTCCGCTCCGGTCATCTCTCTCCCTCTCGGTCATCTCTCTATACCCATCTATACCCATCTCGTCTCCCTCTCGGTCATCTCTCCATACCCATCTCGTCTCCCTCTCGGTCTCCCTCTCGGTCATCTCTCCATACCCATCTTGTCTCCCTCTCGATCTATCTCTCCACAGCTCCGATTTTTTCTAACTCCGATCCGCAAGCTAGTCTCCCTAGCTCCGATCAGGCTCCGATACACAGCTCCAATCTCCCTAACTCCGATCCACAAGCACCGGTCTTCCTAGCTCCGATCAGGCTCCGATCACAAGCACCGATCCACAGCTCCGATCTCCCTAGCTCCGATCCACAGCTTCGATCTCCCTAGCTCATGTATCTCTGTTTTTTTTTTTTTTTTTTTTTTAAGATCAATATCTACAACTTTCCTACTAAGATAATGTTATGATTAAATCTAAAATGTAATCACATATAACAACTAAGATAATCTTATAGATATTTACTCAATTAATAATATCATTAGAACTTCAACAGTCCTTATAAAAAACAGAGCACATACAAGGCACATAACAATCACAAAATTAGAGACATTTTGATTTGATTTGAACCAACCTAGTGTGGAACCAACCTAAAACCATATGTTTGTTTTTTAATCAGATCTTTTACATACATGCCACTTTCATTATCTTATTGGCCTTGTGAATATTTAAAATGCTCCTATCAATTGTTGGGGGATGGTGGCTGGCTCCCATGTTGAAGGTTTGGCTTCTATCATATATATGTACACTGACAAACACGTAACACACCAAGACACTAGCTTGTAAACTCAATCATCCACATGCTCTTTTGTTAGTAAGCAATATATTAAGTGTATCAACTAATGTTTTCTACGAACTTGAGGAAATCTTTTGGTGGAGGGATCACATGAGGCAGCAAGGCATGCAGCATCATTACCCTTGGTTTCTCTGCCATGGCCTAGGTATACATATTCATCTATTAGATTTCTAAGATATGATTTCAATTCATTTTGTAATTGGAATTTGTTTATTCTATTTTTTGTAAATTCATGGTAATGGATACACTTAAGCTAGCCATTCCTACCATTTATAATTTTACCGCCACATCTGTAACAATGCCTAGTAGGCCAGTTGTGCAATGTTCTTATACAATGTCCTATAAAATTCAAACAAAGTTGTAGAAGTTATCAGTTATCACATAACAATATTAAGAACACTATTTTTTCACACCCAAGCACATTTTCACAGTAATAATGGACTCTTCAAACATTTTCCAATTCATCAAGGGTTGCCCAAAACTGCCTTTATAAAAAAAAATTAGTTGCCCAGTCCACCAAAAAAAAAATTCACCAAACAAAAATACAAAGTGTTAAAAACCAGGTGGAGTGGGTTTTGGAAGAGAGAATGTAGGCTGTCCAAAATAAAGGGAGTGGGGATGGGATTCAAGAAAGACTTACTTTAGGACCAGTGGAGCATGCACTGAAGGACCATAAGCACCCACTGGCGGGCCATGCTCAACCGCCGGGCACAAATAAGAGAACCTGGCCCATGCCCAATACTGGACCAATAGTAAGCACCCACCTATCTGACTAGTGCCCCTATCGCTTGCCCTGCATAATTCTCGATACAACCATGCAAGGCAAGCACTTCCCCAACTATACATATGTGGGTTGTGAAGATCTTCCAACTGCTGTACCCACATTAGATGCACCCTATCGCCAGATTTGCCCCCAAATATTGTGTCCCCCAATAGCGCTAGGATGTAGCATCGTGTGTACTTATGCAAGTCATCCTCTTCAGTATTAGCCGGCAATGGACCAACAACTTGCTCCAAAAGTCGACTGATGAGAATCCTCTACCCATCTAATTGCTTATGCCGGTCTTGATTTATAGGTAGAAACCCGAGGAAGTCCCGGCACACCTCTGTCCAAATTTTCCGCGTGCTCCCTATTATAGCTTCACCATCAACAAGAAGCCCGAGAAGAACCTCGACATCCTGTAATGTGATGTTGACCTCACCATGTGGCATGTGGAAGGTGTGCGTCTCAGGTCGCCATCTCTCCACTAAGGCCGTTATCAACCCATGGTCAATCTCTCTACTCGGGATCCAGAGGAGTCCCTCCAAACCAAGTGCCTTAATGATGTTAATGACTTGGTCGTCCACCATTGGCTCTCGATTGGAGAACTCTGAACTACGGCTGCGGCAAGTAAAGGTCCCTGGATCCTGCACAGAACAAAACCATGGATTAATATTTGACAGCTGCAGCGTGTACATTGTATGAATTAAATGCATGTACATATTGCATAGAGATTTAGTGTTGCATCTTACCTGCCCATTCCAAATAGCTTCGGACCGATGGTTGGCCTACTATGTCAACACCACGCAGTCAATGGGTCCGGGCTCTGCATGGTTAATTCGTGCAGCATTTGCAGCAGCCATATTACACAAAAAAGGTAAGCAGTTAGCACGTAATAGATATTGATGAGCATATGATGAATTGATGAATTGATGAGCATATGATGAACTTGCTTTCTTCTAGTGGACAAACTTGTCCAACTAATGGAGACCAAGCTCGCTCAATTTCCGAAGGAAAAAAGGAATGGCACAATGGATGATCACAAAAGTAAAACTTTCGTTTCTCATGCAATTAAAGTGGTTGACTGATTTTTATTCTTATCAACAATGATTGCTCTATCGTCACTTTTTTGCCATGAAAAATAATGGAAGAAAGAGAGAAATAAATGAGATTTTTTTAGAATAAATTCCAATGCAACAACATCAATGTGGAGATGCAACAGATGTAATTGATGAAAAACAAGCTTCCTAAATAAAACAAGGTTTCAAGAAAATGAGCCACTTCCTAAATAACCAATAACATGTAATTGATGTGACATGTGGCGTTTAAGTACACATTGGGGTTATGTAACACACAGTTACACAAAACCACTAAAATGCAATCTAAAGCAATCTGCCTAATCCAAAACATCTGCAATTAATTTCTTCAAAATTTAAATTTTATAAATTTTTACGCATGTCTAAACTAGCTTATGAATAGTAACCATCCACAAAGATGGCTCTTGCTCCCAAACAAAATCCATAACCTCCATGCCACCCAACTAGTAATAAAATATTGGATGAAAAACAAGCTTTCCCTCATCCTAATGCTAAAAATAGCTTCAGCTGAGTTGGGACCATACTGTGTGTGCAATCTCATAGCCTTGACCGCATAAAACAATTACTAAAGTGATCATTTTGGTAACAAAGTCCATCTGTCCCAAGTACAAAAGCCTATGGTTTCAACCATTATACAATTATACATAGCCATAAAATTAGGATATCAACAGCAATCAAGCAAATTAAAAAATAAACATGATAGGTCTTAAAGTCTTCAGATATCAGTACTCCAACACGAGCAAATGTAATATTTTGGAAACCTAACTTGCTGTACTTCATTCTGCCACAGTATCTTGTTCCAAATGCAATATTCTATTGCGAATCTATTTGTGCTAATGATGCACATGATTAAGAAGAAAGGGGTTTCCTTTCAATTCAAGTTTTATTCTATACAATTGGAACTACCTGCAACCATTCAAACATGAATTCTTTTAGTGGTCATGCAAAACATTTTTCTCTATCTCTACCCTTTTGGATGGCAGAATATAGACACAGTCCTTCAATCTTCATCAATATGAGGGTATTTATTCTAATCCTTGGTATCCATTCAACTCATGCCTCATTGAAACTTAAACTCTGGTTCCAAAACTAGACATCATTATTATTAAGACCATTGTCTGTGTCTAGCTAGAAACGTGAATAATAACAAATCAATTAAAAGCGAAGCAACACATTTGCACCCACATTCAAAAAGGAGCAACATCATTGCAATCACCGGAAGCATGTCTCCTAGATTTAAACTAAGTTAGGCTAAACTTTCTCAACCTTGTCCTAAAACTCTTATAAGAATTGATAGAAATCTTTATAAGAGCCAGTTCAAGAATAAAGCAACAAATTCTAATGTTATTTTCTGAACTGAGAATGTGAAAGGTTAGATGGCACGAGGCCCACAACACATGATAGAAATCTTTATAAGAGCCAGTTTTTCTTTTTTTCCCTAAGATTTCGTAATTGAATCTCTGTTAATAGTTGTACTTTCGTGAAAAATCATGTTAGGTTTCTCACCAGGTTTGCTTTGTTGTAATTGATTGAATTGTAATGATAGGAATATACTACTGTGCAAGCAGTGTTTCGTAAATGTAGCTCTATATACATGTTTTGAGTTTGTCTATTTATGCCAATTTTTACATTTTTGTTATTTGAAATTCCTTAATTATGTGTTCTTTGGCTTCGACCACCAAAAGATTTGTTTGTTCGATGTGAAAACTATGTTTTGAGGTGATCTGACTGAAGACTTAATGAGAAAAGTAGCTAAAACTAGGGGTGGCAAAATTTGACACGACCCGCGAACCCAACACGACTAACCTTTTAAAACAGGTCATGGGTTGAGGCTAAATGGGTTCGGGTCATATTCGGTCGACACGGCTAACCCGTTTAATAAACGGGTTGTGTTCGTGTTTAACATGTGAACCCGTTTGACCTGTTGACCCGTTTAGGTAATAAATGTATAAATTTTGTTATTTTGCTTAATTTTTTGTTGTAATTATATGTTTATTAATATTTATGATTGTAATTGTATTTTAATTTTAGATATATAGAAATTAATAATAGATATTTAGATCATGTATGACCCATTAATCAAACAGATTATTAGTATTAATTTTTACATGACTTATTAATTAAATAGGTTAAACGTGTCGGGTGGGTCAACCTGTTTAATAAACAGGTCGGGTTAGGGTTGAGGATTCTTGACACGTTTACTAAACAGGTCGGGTTCGGGTCAACCCATATAGCAGAGTACTTATGGCTCGACACGACACGAACCCGACCCGCGAACACGAATCGACACCTCTAGCTAAACCCTTTTTTTCATATTCTAGCTAGTTATGTGCATATTAATTTGTACAACAGTTGACTGATGGGTTTGCTTTTCATATTTATTGCTTAGAAGTAATAATAACAAAAGAACAAGAACAACGACAACCGAAGTAATACCGACAACACCACATCGAGTCTGGTAAGTTCTTTCACACTATTAAATTAACTATATATTCAGACTCGTCTCATCATGTCTATAATCGCTTTGCTCTACCTATGTCGTTTTTCTTTACACCTTATTGGGAGACCATATAGCCATATGCGAAAATATGACGTGCTATAATACAAAATTTTAGCAGGTGCACCAAATTAAAAGCTTTGAGGACAAACGGGGTTAGAGCCTCCCATAAAATAACGTGCTACAAAATGGTTTATGTACTTTTAACAAACTTTCTTTGATGAATAGTTTGCGTTAATAAATGATCTTGTTGGGTACAGAAGGAAAATACGTAAGCAATTTCTAAGTAGATCGATCCGTGGACTTTTCATTGGTCAGAACGTAAGTATTAATTTGATGCAAAAGTACGGACAAAATGGGTAATTAGCCATAATTACCCAACTATATAGTTAGTTGGCCCGGTTCGGAAAGAATATTAATTAGTAGCATCTCGAGTCTCAAAGACTCGAATTTTGCGCTCATACCTCGACTCTTTGAGGCTCGGTTTTTGTAGTTTGACCTGGTGTGATTCCACGTGGCGTCCAAATGAAACTCGAGTTTCTGAGACTCGAGGTCCGCGTAGACGCCATCTGGCGCTGACGTGGTCGTCCACATGGTAATTAACGCCACCTGGCTCTGACTAGTCGGTCCACAAGGACCTCGAGTCTCTGAAAGTCGATTTTAATAGGGGTTTTTCAAATTAAACGCTCTCGCACAGTCACTCTCCACTCTCACTGACCCTCTCTCGTCTTCTCTCACTCACCCTCTCTCTATCGCACACTGAACCTCAGCCTCACCTCAGCCTCTCTCTCTCCCTCACTCACTCACTGCCTTCTCTCCGTCATCGTCTTCTCTGGCTCACCATCTTCTCTCGCTCACTTGCTCACCCTCTTACTGGCACCCTGAACCTCAACCTCTCTCACTCACTCACCCTCTCCACTCTCGCTCACTCACCGTCTCCTCTCACTCACCGTCTTCTCTCACTGACCCTGTTCTCGTACTCACTGTTCTCTCACTCAGTTCTCCACGATTTTAGATTCATCGCCTTNTTCTCTCAAACTAAACAAAAAGGTGAGTCGCTTTGTACAAAGTGTTACTGTTTGGTTGACGAAATTTTTTCCTATTTTGGTTTCTATATTGAATTTCTAATAGAAGTGTTAAAAATTGCTTTATTGTTTTTTGAGTTTGAATTGGTTTGTGGGTTTGATGATTTTTGTTTTTTTTTTTTTTTTGGGTTTTGTTTTTGCGCTGTGTTCTGAAGTTTATTGCATTGGGGATGACAATGCTCTTGGTTAAGCTTATTGCCTTTGTTCTGAAGTTTATTGCGCTTTGTATCTTGCACATATGTTAAGCTTATTTGCAACTAGATATTAATTTATACAACCATTTGAAAATCTCAGTATGCCATATATATTATTGCTAAATTTTATTGGGGGCATCCTCTTGGTTGTCATAGATATTTGTAATGTCTCATCAGTATACTAGGCATGGTTGGTTAGCTGTATTTTAGTAAAGCTGGAAATGAAATAACTTGTTTTTTGGTGGGTGTTAGATTTCTAAATCTTAAGTAATGAAAATAGAATATTGACAATACTGGAGACTTGTTACATCATGTGTTGTGGGCCTCGTGCCATCTAACCTTTCACATTCTCAGTTCACAAAATAACATTAGAATTTGTCGCTTTATTGTTGCAAATGTACTTTACTGCATTTTTCTAAGTAGTTTTACTTCAAGATAGTTTCGGAATGGGTTAGTTTAGACCCCATCTTCCTTATTTTGCATTATGCACATAATCACAAACTCAATTAACCTAGTTGTCAATTATCATCGAACCATGGTTATTTGTTATGTCTCAGCTCAATTCCTCTTCATTGAGGCATTACCAAACCTTAATTCTTCAAACACAAATCAGGTAAAATCCTTGAGGCAAGATTAGCACATAGCCTCAATTTTTTTTAATGAATAAAGATTTCTATCATTGAATAAGGAATGTGAATGTGATCTTTACTGTTAGCATAAAATATAAATGCATTAATATATAATAAAGGATAACTGTCTATAGCACACGTTATATATAACTTCAAATTCTTTCATATTTCATTCTCAAAAAAAAAAAAAAAAATTTCTTTTATATTTATTATAAAAAAGAATTTGAGAGATGGTCTAGCAATGAGTATTAATCTAAATTTATTAGCAGTAGAAATTGAGATTGATGCTACGTACTTTTTGATTGGGTTGCTGGTTCTCATTGTAGTAATTTACAGCATACAACTTTTGTTATGAATTGCGGAAATCTCCTCAGCCAAATACTATAGGTAATGATTAAGAACTGCTTCCGCGAGAAAAATTAATGTACAAATGCTATGGCTAGAAAATGATCAGATCTAAGCCAGGATCAAAGGCCACTCCATGTTGAAGCTAAGGTGATCACCTGACCACTTGATCTGAACAAAAATAATTATTATATATAAATTTTAAAAATTTATGACTTTTTTACCTTTAAAAAAAATTTATGACCGCCCTAAATTTCTTTAGGTTCAACATAATTAAACTTTGGACAAAGTCTAGCAACAAACTTATTGGTGGTAGACTAAAGCTATAATTTCACTTAATATTTTTTTATTGGCTGTGAATTTTAACAAATCTACCATTGAATTACATTTCCTTCTTATATCCTTCATGCTTACAAAATTTCAATAAGATTAAAAATTATATTATCAATCAAATATTTAAATTTTGAGTTTTTATAGTCTAAAATTATACATAAAAAATAAGTTTATAGATTGAATAATAAATAACATCTGATTGGAATAAAATTTGACATGTGTTTTAAAAACATAAAAAACATGCAATTCAACAGTTATATTTTAAAAATATACAGTCATTTTAATTTGTTTAGTGAGAGTTGTAGCCTTAGAATACAATTAAATTTGCAGTCAAACGTTGTGTTGGATATTTTTATAAAAAAATATTATATTTATTTTAATACTCATTTATGTGTATCAATTATCTCTTAATGTCAAATACGTTGATTGCTAAATTTTGAAATTCAAATATAATTCAAAATTTGAATAGTTTTTGTCAATGGTTTTAATCAAGAAATTTATGAACATTAACGTGATATTAATACCATAATTTCCAGCATATTTGGTTTTATTACAAATATATACTTTCCATTCTAAACGTTTTGTATTCAAATGTTCTTATTTAAATATGACATAATAGTGTCATATATAGAAGATTTTTCAAACTTAAATGTACCGCTATTGCTAAATTATTTTATGTTATAATAAGTTACCATATATATAAACAAGTATTTACTATTTGGTTTAATGGAAAGTGGTCAAACCAGCTAGCAATTTTTTGTAATATATATATTCTGAAACTTTCAAAAGGGTATTTTAATAAAGTTCAGCCATGTTAACTATGGGCCATTAAAAACATAGCATTATGACATATTTCCCTTGTTCTCAACGTATAGATTTGGCAAAGGCATGTTTGTTGACCGGTTTATATAATATATATATATATATATATATGTAAAGTTTTAAAGATAGCAAACGCTTTTAGGTTTTGGCTAAGGACAAGCAACATGTCTGGCTCTATATATATGGAAAGAAATAAAAGTTTCATACATACACATTTTTATTTTTGAATTAGAAAGCTACAAACTTTTCAAAAATATTTTTTTTATTGTCCTAAACACTTACCATCTATTGCTTCTTATTGCTCAAAAAAAAAAAAAAATTTCTATCTTTTACAAAATTTTCCAGGAAAAGAAAGTACTATAGAGAGCTTATATCCTACGAGCAGTGTAGGCTCGCAAGGATAATCGGCAAATGTGGCTGCGTTGTTATATCTTGGGGACAACGTGCAGAAACTATTTGTCTAACTATATTGAATATACCGTAAACGGCACGGTTTGTCTCAAGACAGTGACTTATGGCATGTTTGGATGTTTAAAAAAGGAGGGGGAGTAGAGTAGAGGGAGGGAGAGTAATGCAATTACCTTGTTTGGAAGTTTTTTAAAGAATGAGGGTAAGGGGTTTGGAGGAGTTTGGAGGGGTTTGGACTCCCTCTAGCCCCCCAATTTTAATTCCCCCAATTGGAGAGATTTGGAGGGGGAGTAGAGTACATAAACTATTGACCAAGTAAATTACCTAATTTACCCTTATTATATTAACAAAATTACACAAGGGGAATGGCTAATTACTCCCTTCCCCCTTACTAATTTTAAAAACATCCAAATAAGGTGGAGGTGAATCATTCTCTTCTACTCTCCTCCCCACTACTCCCCTTCCCTCTACTCCCCTCTACTCTCCTCCCTCCCTAAACTTCCAAACAAGCCATTAGTCCACGCCTCATCTCTGCCACATTTTTTTGATAAAATCAAATTGTGTAATTTCCAAGGAATATTCAAGTATTATCTCTCCTTTATTTCCAATAATTTGAGACAAATCGATATGGAGAACACAAAATCATCATTGGAAAATAGTAATGTTATGTCTAATTCCTCTGGAGCAGGTGATCTTAATAGGTCATTCCGCTTCTGTGGTGTTAACTTTAAGAGGTGGAGACAAAAGACTTTATTTTATCTTACTCTCTTGAATATGGCTTACGTGTTAACTAAGAAAAAACCAAAGAAAAAGAAATTCTGAACAATTGACTGAAGAAGAACTTTCTCAACACGAAAAAGATGTTAAGAAATGGGATAAGGATCATCTTTACTATAGAAATTATTTACTTAATTGTCTTTCTGATGATTTATATGATTGTTATGATCAAGCTTGCAAATCAGCCAAAAAGATATGGAAGGTATTGAATCAAAAATATTATACAGAGGAAGCCGGATCTAAGAAATATGCATGTTGCCGATTTTTCAAGTTTCAAATGGTTGAAGGCAAGTCTATGGTGGAACAATCCTATGAACTCCAAATGATTTCACAAGATGTTTGATCTGAAGGCATTTGAGTAGATGAACAAATGCAAGTTTTAGCCATCATTGACAAGTTGCTTGAATCTTGGAAGGAGTTTGCCAAAGTCCTGAGACACAAGCAAAAAGAACTCTCCATTGAATCCCTTATCACCTGTTTGAGAGTGGAGGAAGAGGCAAGGAACCAAGACAAAGTTGTTGAACTCCATGGAGCAAATGGTCCTAAGGTAAATTTTATCTCTTCAAATGAAAACATGCCAAAAGCCAATGCAAAAAATAATGACTATGTAAGGCCTAAGAAAAGAAATTTCAAACGTAGGCCAAATGGAAATTAGCCTCAACATAAGACCCACTCTAATCAAAGAAAGAACTTAGCACACCATCCTAAGCATGCTCCAAATAATGGCAGCCACACTAATAATAGCAATTGTGCATGTTTTGTATGTGGAAAGCCTGGACATTCGACTAGAAATTGTCGTTTTCAAAAACATGGGCCTATGGCTCAAGCCAATGTCATTGAAGAGCCTCTTGTGGCTATGGTTACCGAGATTAATATTCTAAGGCTTAGGAGGGTGGTGGATTGATTTTGGGGCAACTAGACATGTTTGTTATGATAAAAATTGGTTCAAGACCTACACCATCTTGGATGAGAAAAAGAAAATTATGCTTGGTGATTCTCATACCATTGAAGTTGTGGGTATTGGAGAGGTGCTTCTCAAATTTACTTATGGGAGAGAAGTCAATCTCAAAGATGTCTTTCATGTTCCTAACATTAGAAAGAATCTAGTTTCTAGTTTTTTGTTGAATAAGGCTAGTTTCAAACAAGTCTTTGAGGCTGATCAATATGTACTCTCTAAAAAGGGCATGTTTGTTAGCAAAGGCTATGCTTGTGATGACATGTTTAAACTTAATGTTGAGATGAATGAAAATTCAAGTTTTGCTCATATTGTTTCTTGTATGAATGTTTGGCATGGTAGATTATGTCATATTAATAATAAATCTATGAAAAATATGAGTGGTTTAGGTTTAATTCCTAAACTTGAAAATGAACTTGAAAAATGTGAAATTTGTAGCATGACTAAAATTACTCAAAAGCCTCATAAATCAATTGAAAGAAATACTGAATTACTAGAGCTTATCCATCGTGATATTTGTGAATTTGAAGGACATTTGACACGTGGAGGTAATCGGTATTTTATAACCTTTATAGATGATTTTTCAAAATATTCATATGTCTATCTTATGAAAAATAAAAGTGATGCTTTTGAAAAATTATCAATTTTCTTAAAAGAAGTTGAGAATACTTTTGATAAAAAGGTTAAAAGGTATAGAACTGATTGAGGAAAGGAATATGATACTCTTGGTCTCAATAATTATATTCAATCTCTTGGTGTTGTTCATGAGACTACTGCCCCTTATTCTCCATCTTCTAATGGAGTTGCTGAAAGTAAAAATAGTACTCTTATAAATTTAACTAATGCTATGTTTGTTAGTTCTGGGGCTCTTAAATATTTTTGAGGTGAAGCTGTTTTAACTGTAAATTTTGTTTTGAATAGAGTATCTCATAAAAAGACTTTTTTAACTCCTTTTGAATTATGGAAAAAAATATAAACCAAATCTGAATTTTTTCAAAGTTTGGGGTTGCTTAGCATATGTGAGGCTACCTGATCCTAAAAGACCTAAACTTGGGGTAAAGGCTTCTACATGTGCATTTTTGGGTTATTCTTTATATAGCACAACTTATAGATTTTATTATATTGATAATAATACAATAATTGAATCTAGAAATGCAATTTTTCATGAAAATAAATTTCCATTTAAATATAAAAATAGTGGGGGGTTTTGAACAATAAGAGAAATTTGAATGTTCAACATCTAAGTCAAGAGATGTTAATGAATATGAGATTGAACCTAGGAGGAGTAAAAGACCTAGAATTGAAAAGGTTTTTGGTCCTGAATATTGTGTATAATTTACAAGGTGACCCTACTTCTTTAGAAGAAACTTTATCTTCTCCTGATTTAGGTTTTTGGAAAGAAGTCATTAATGATGAGATGGATTCTATCATATCTAATAATACTTGGAAACTTGTAGATTTACCTCCAGGTTGTAAAATAATTGGATGTAAATGGGTACTTAGAAGAAAATTAAAACCTGATGGATCTATTGAAAAATTCAAAGCAAGGCTTGTAGTTAAAGGTTTTAAACAAAAAGAAGGTATTGATTTTTTCGATACTTTTTCTCCTGTTACTAAAGTTACGTCTATTAGATTATTGATTGCTATAACAGCTATTCATAATTTGATGATACATAAAATGGATGTAAAGACAGCATTTCTAAATGGAGATTTAGAAGAAGAAATCTACATGGACCAACCAGAAGGTTTTATAATGCCAGGTAATGAGCACAAGGTATGTAAATTATTAAAATCTTTATATGGTTTAAAACAAGTACCTAGACAGTGGCATGAGAAATCTGATCAATGTTTGCTTTCTAATGGCTTTAAAACAAATGAAAGTGACAAATGTATATATTAAAAAACTTTTGACGATGCTCATGTTATAATTTGTTTATATGCTAATGATCTTCTAATTTTTGGTCCTAATATTGATATTATAAATGCTGCCAAAATGCTTCTTAAAAATAAATTTGATATGAAAGACTTAGAAGAAGCTAATGTGATTCTTGGCATGAAAATTTCTAGAACTTCAAATCGCATATTTGTAGAGCAATTTTATTATATAGAAACAATTTTGAAAAAATATAATTACTTTGATTGTAAACCTGCAAGTATTCCTTTTGACTCTAGTGTGCATCTTTTTCCTACTAAAGATGAAAATGATATTTACAATGAAAAGGAATATGCTAGTATTATTGGTAGTCTTAGATATGCTACTAATTGTCTGGACCTGATATTGCTTACGCCGTAGGAGTTTTAGCAAGATTTACTAGCAAACCTAATTTTAAGCATTGGAATGCCATGACTCAATTAATGAGATATTTAAAAAGAACTGCGCACTATGGTTTGTTATATCAAAGATATCCTACTGTTCTTGAAGGATATAGTGATGCTAGTTGGAACACCTTATCACGTGATTCTTTGTCTACCACTGGCTATGTATTTACAATAGGTGGTGGAGCAATAAGTTGGAAATCTAAAAAACAACAGATTATTGCTAAATCCACCATGGAGGCAGAATTAATTGCCTTATCTTCAGCTAGTGAAGAAGCGGGTTGGTTACGAGATTTATTATTTGAAATTCCCATGTGAGAGAAACCTATTTCACCCGTCTTAATTCATTGTGATAGTACTACCACTATTGGTAGAGTGTGCAATAAATACTATAATGGTATATCCAAATCTATTAGAAGAAAACACAGTAATGTGAGATCATACATAAACAATGGTACCATAAATGTTGATTATATTAGTACAAATGATAATATTGCGGATCCGTTAACTAAAGCTCTAGCTAGAGAAAAGATCTGGATAGCATCGAGCGGGATGGGACTTAAGCCCAAAGAAGAATAAACTACCTATGAGGATACCCTAGCTAGGGATTAGAGATCTCAAGAACTAGGTTCAAAGGGAAAAACTAATCATAGAGTAGTTTGATTAACATGCATTAAATATATGTAT
Organism: Quercus suber; assembly: GCF_002906115.3. Taxonomy (NCBI): domain Eukaryota; kingdom Viridiplantae; phylum Streptophyta; class Magnoliopsida; order Fagales; family Fagaceae; genus Quercus; species Quercus suber. The sequence goes on from NW_027069547.1 coordinate 889,303, forward strand.
GAGTAATAATACTCATGTCCCTCCCTATGGTGTGTGTGCATGTATCTTGTAACGTTATATAGGATGAGTTTTTATTTATTAAAAAAAAAAAACTTTTAATGTGGACTATAGCTCTTTATAAGTGGGATGTTAGAGTTACAAGAACATCCTTGATAGTCACACCTAAGTGAGCATGGAAGTGAGGCCGCTTCCTTTGAGAATGGGGTTAGTTCTCTAAATAGCTCATGGATGCTGGGATAAAGCACAAGGCCGTAATGTGCTGGCTTAAAAGCTCATAGTAGAGTATTGGAATATTATGTGTATGATGTAATGTTTTGTATCCATAGAAAAAATTATAATTCAAGACTTAGATCACTATTAACTTTGGAACAATGTTGCTGAAACACTAAATGAAGGTTCAAGCCATTGGCACTCCCATTGTGCATAATGTTCTACTTAACCCAGAAAATTTTCTTATATATATATTTACCTATTTATTTTTATAAAAATAAGTGGGGGATTTTGGATATTTTTATAAAAAATATTATTTTTATTTTTATACTCATTTATATGTATCAATTATCCCTTAATGTCAGATACGTTGATTGCTAAATTTTGAAATTCAAATATAATTCAAAATTTGAATTGCTTTTGTCAATGGTTTTAATCAGGAAATTTATGAACATTAACGTGATATTAATACCATAATTGCTAGCATATTTGGTTTTATTACAAATATATACTTTCCATTCTAAACGTTTTGTATTCAAACATTCTTATTTGAATATGACATAATAATGTCATATATGGAAGATTTTTTAGCACTTAAATATACAGGTATTGCTGAATTATTTTATGTTATAATAAGTTACTATATATATACAAGTATTTACTATTTGGTTTAATGGAAAGTGGTCAAAACAGCTAGCAATTTTTTGTAATATATATATTTTGAAACTTTCAAAAAGGTATTCTGATAAAGTTCAGCCACATTAACTCTGGGCCATTAAATACATAGCATTATGACATATTTCGGACAAAATGGGCTTTTGTCCTTTTTGGGAAAATTAATTAGCTTTATACTCCCTTCCCAAACTAAGTAAGGAAATGCCTCTCTTTTAAAACTCGATTTATGATAAATCGAGTTAGAAAAAAACAATTATGAAGCCCTATAGTGGCGTTTTAATGAACCTATAGTGACATTTTTAAGACCTATAGTGATGTTTTTTAACTCGGCTTTAATGAAATTGAGTTATAGGCAATTTTTTTTTCACCTATAACTCGATTTCATTGAGGTCGAGTTAAAAAACTTTACTATAGGCTCTTTAAAACGCCACTATAAAGTCTAACAGAGTTTTAAAAAAGGGGCATTTCCTTACTTAGTTTGGGAAATGGGGTATAAAGCTAATTAATTTGCCCGAAAATGGCAAAAGCCCATTTTGTCCGACATATTTCCCTTGTTCTCAACGTATAGATTTGGCAAAGACATGTTTGTTGACCGGTTTATATAATATATATATATATATATATATAAAAGAAAGCTATTGATCACACATTGATTTCAATAATGTTATGATCATTTAAAGTTTTAAAGATAGCAAACGTTTTTACTTTTTGGCTAAGGATAAACAACATGTCTGGCTCTATATATATGGAAAGAAATAAAATTTTCATACATACACATTTTTATTTTTGAATTAGAAAGCTGCAGGCTTTTCAAAAACAATTTTTTATTGTCCTAAGCAATTATTATCTATTGCTTCTTATTACTAAAAAAAAAAAAAAATTCTATATTTTACAAAATTTTCTGGGAAAAGAAAGTACTATAGAGAGCTTATATCCTACGAGCAGTGTAGGCTCACAAAGATAATCAGCAAAAGTGGCTGGACTGTTGTATTCTGGAGACAACGTGGAGAAACTATTTGTCTAACTATATTGAATATACCATAGATGACACGATTTGTCTCATTCTTGACTTGGTCAAAGCCTTATCTCTGTCACATCTTTTTGGTAAAATCAAATTGTATAATTTTTAAGAAAAATCCAAGTATTATCTCTCCTTTATTTCCAACACATTGCTCTTAAACTTTAGTCTTCTTAATAATATATTAGACCCTTACAAATAAAAAGGAAAAGTCTAAGAAATTTTTTTATTGAACCAAAATTTTGAAAGACATATAATTTGCAGCATTAATAATAATACTATCATGCAAAAATTTTAAAATAAGATCGTAGAAGAAAATTGTAGGACTTTATATATTTGGACGTGTTTTTCTTGTTAAAATATGAAGTTCTCTGGAAAAAAATTCCTGGAGGCCATTGACTAGGATTTTGTTATTTTTCATAGTCTCCTTGCCCATTTTTTGCTTCATTGCGACAGGTGTTGTCCTCCTAACTATGTTTTATCTGCTTTAGTCTTTAAAGACATGTATTTACCAAGAAAAAAAAAAAAAGGAAAAAAAAGTTACTGAGAAATTCCACCTCATAATTACCATGTACCACCTAAGGAAAAACCAGGGAATGGACGAAATTTCCCTTCCCTCACTAATCAATTTCAGCTTTAGACCAATATTATTATATTATTATTATTTTTGGCCCTTCACCAACCTCCCTTTTTCATGACACGTGCTCTCAGCATGGCCACTCATGCAAAATCCCTATAAATACCAAGCAAAACCTTCACATTATTCCATATATAATATCATAAACGAAACACATTTCAAGTTTCAACCCTATAGCTCTCAGCTCTCATCACGTAAAAAATGGCTCCTGTTTTCTCAAAAATTGGCATAATAGGAGCTGGTGTTAGTGGCTTAGCAGCCGCTAAACGACTAGCCCACCACAACCCTTTAGTCTTTGAAGCCTCTGACTCTATTGGTGGGGTCTGGAGGCATTGTTCTTACAGTTCCACAAAGCTTCAGTCCCTTCGTTGTGATTATGAGTTTTCTGATTTCCCTTGGCCTGATAGGGACAGCACAAGTTTTCCTTCTTATACTGAGATATTGGAATACTTAACATCTTATGCTAACCACTTTGATGTCCTCAAGTTTGTGAGGTTCAACTCAAAAGTGGTGGAGATTAGGTTTGTTGGTGATAGGGAAGCCACTGATCTCACTGGGAAACCTGGTAACTATCCTACTATATTGCCTGGACACCCTGTTTGGGAGGTTGCTGTGCAAACCAACCATTCAGATACCATTGAGGTCGTTACACTTTTTTTTTTCTTTTCTTTTTTAACTAATAAAAAAAATATGGCTACGAGGGTCTTACTAGCTAGGGTTCCAAAGGAAAAGAACATGATTTTCTTATTCTTTCTTTGTGTATTTCCTTTCATCTACTCCGTATTTCCTATCTATTTAGAACCTACATATATACTCCGGAATTTCCTAATTTCTAATCTCTTTTTTTTTTTTTTTTTCTTTTTAAATCCTGGCTGGCCTCCAAGAAAAAATTTGACACCTTGTAGTTTGGCCTATGTCAACCTTCAAAGTCTTATATATTTTGCGACAAGCGGGATATATAATTTGTTGATAATGAGTAAAAATCTTTTGTTTCAATATGAGCGTTCCACTTTACGCTTTAGCAATCTTTGGTTGTCAAATTTTTTTTTTTTTTTTTTTTGAGTAATCAAAGTTTAAAATAAATGAAATAAATCAAACACACATGGGTAGGCTATAAATATATAATTCTTGTGTAATCCTTTGGTCCACCGATTGTATAGTTGGCAATACGAGGAATCGTATAATGAAACTTCCTATAAGTATATTGCCTAGAAATTAAGGTCAAATCTTTCTCAAAAAAAAAAAAAAAAAAAAAGGTCAAACGTCTATGTATACGATCGTTAGTATTATCTTTACATCTACCTAGCATTTTGGTGACTAGATTATATTATTATTATTATTATTATTATTATTATATTGACTTGTGTTAATTTATTCGATTCATTTCAGTGGTATGCCTTCGAGTTTCTTGTGGTTTGCATTGGAAAATATGGAGATGTACCTAAAATCCCAGAATTTCCGCGAAACAAAGGCCCTGAAATATTTCAGGGTCAGGTCTTGCATACCATTGATTACTGCAAACTTCAAAAGGAAGAGACTTCACAACTACTTAAGGGGAAGAAGGTTGCAGTCATTGGTTTCAAGAAATCAGCTATTGATTTAGCACTCGAGTGCGCAGAGGAGAACCAAGGTATAAAGATCTCTCTCTCTCTCTCTCTATACATATATATATATATATATAAAGGTTTTATACATCTTATAAGAGGGAATTTCAACTCTAAATGTTTTAGGTACCAAAGTTTCATTATTATTATTATTATTATTATTATTATATTTTGTATGTTAATTAATATTTCATTCATTTATTTCGCTCACAAAATATTGTTGGATCCCTATCCTAAAGAAAGAAACAAGTTCATTGATGTGTAGTCATCATGCTCCAATTCAGTTGTCATCACCTTGTTAAGTGAGCTATCAAAAAAAATTTTTTCTTATTATCAGCTAAATTTGTTTTTTTTTTTAATTTTTTTTATAGGTAGTATAGTTTATTTCTAACAAGCACAATCAATGGGATAGTTGATGGGTTATACAGCTAATAGCGGCTAGTAATTTATGATTTTCAAACTCTGTTAGTCTTTGAATCAAAATTCTCACATTTTCCACAAGTGTGGAAGATAAAGTGAAGAGTTGAATTATTAGGAATCCATACTGGAGGAGTTGTGAATTTTTTACAGACAAAGTGTACGTAGAAGATGAAGTCAAAAGTGGAGTCAATTTTTAATAAAGTAATAAGTAAATGTAAGCCTGGTTTTGTTTAGATTAAAAGGTTTTATAAGATTGAAAGGTCCATTCAACACTTACTGAACACTTGTATCATTTATATATTATATTTTTTATATATATAAAGATTAAATTCTATAAGTACGTTATATATATATATAAAAGATTGAATAAATATGTTCCTAAGTGCATTAAGTTTGTCGTTTCCCCTTCGTTTCCGTAACTTGCAATTATTCATTTTGGATGAAGTTGATTGTTCACTGTTCAGGGACTTTTGCTCGCCAATTACCTTTTGTTTCCGTAGACTTTTTGCTCTTTAATTGAAACATAGAATCAATTTGGCCCTTTTCTATTATAAAAAAAGAAAAAAGAAAATAAAGAATCAATTTGGTCTAAAAGACAATAGTGAATGTAGTGCAATTTAATTAGTTCTTATTTTTCACGTTATATAGTTGGAATTTGCATGGTTTGGGTTTCACACAATCAAGAAATATTTGACTTGTTGACTTTACACGTTTGTACACTTTTTAGACGATTCCAAAACACATGAATCAGAATTCCGCACATCTTCTGTACATTATGAGGAAAAGAAAAGGACTAAGTTTCAACTTTCAACAACACCCACTGAAGCAACGGGTGTCATTATAATGGGTCCGTCTGGATTGAACTTATTGTTGCTGAAACTGAAAACTGAAAACTGAAAACTGAAAATACTGTAACAAAATAATTTTTAAATGTGTAAATAGTACCGTGGGGCCTATTTTTAATATTTTTTAGTGCGTGAACAGTGCCAAACAGTGCATGAATAGTATTTTTTGTCTCTGTACAGTAAAATCATGTGATTTTACTGTTCACTTTTCAAAAAAAAAAAAAAAAAAGGAAAAATGCAAAACGCAAAACGTGGACTCAGCTTTCAGCTGAGTCCAAACGGCCTCAATATGTCTGCTCCGTATTGGGCCAATGTTGGAAAATTCTTGACACCGATATGTTTCCCTTCAATTGATGTCAACAATTTTTCCATGGAAAATTTTGAGATGCATTAAATGTGCAAGAAAATAACTTTTGTTCCTGTTTTACTTTCAAAATGAAAATGTACGAAGAAAATTGCTTTTTTTTTTTTTTTTTAATAGGGTCTATTTTGTACATGTGTTTAAACAATGGTTTTCATTTTTTTTTTAAAAAATACGTGTAAGTGAAAAAAGTGTATGAAAATATGTGTAATGTTGTTTAAAAACTAAAAACATGTGTTTGAACTCGCATACCAAACGGGGCCAAATGTTAGGATGGAGGATTTGAACTTCTTGACTTCTTCCACCTCATTTTGTTTTCAGAAAGGTTTAGGGACATAACTATTATATCACAATTTTGATATGACCAACTACGAGTATGGTTTTAAAAATTGAACCATTCAATGAATCGTTTTTGCACCTAGTAATTGGTTTGTGACCTATTTTGGCCAGTTTTGTGCAATTTTACCAAATCGAATTGGTATCCAATTCCTAGTTGAATCGGTTTCACTAGCTAGTCCGGTTTGGTTTTTAAACTATGACTACAAGTAAGGGATAAAAAGTTATGGATCCATGTAAAAATTATTATCTACTACTCACAGCCACTTTAACAAATTGTGACAAATGTTATGTAAAAAAAAATGTAAAATTGAAATGCCATATGTCATTCCTTTGTATTTGCTAAAAATAGTGATATTAAGAGTATTGTAAATTTATTATATAAGTGTTAAAAACTGTAAAACTTAATAGTAATTTTAGTATTTTTCCTATTAAAATGATGGAAACCTCTCTACAAATTCCTAAAAAAGTTAAACCTTTGTCAATCCCTTTAGGAGAACAATTCATATATTCTTTTTTTATTTCAACGAAATTTGGATAATTTCTTAGTGGATTGGCTATTTAGATTGCATTATGAGATGATCAATATTTTGATGTTTTGCAGGACCAAAAGGACAACCTTGCACCATGGTGGTAAGGACTTTGCACTGGACAGTTCCCCATTACTGGATTTGGGGTTTGCCACTTTACATGTTTTACAAAACAAGATCCTCTCAGTTTCTCCATGAAAAGCCTAACCAAAGCTTTCTCAGAACTCTTCTTTGCCTTCTTTTATCTCCAATGGTAATTGGTCAATATTAATTTTCACTGTATGCACTTAAAAATTTACTTTTAGTCTGGTTGATGAGTAAAGTGCCAATGTTAATAAGTTGTTGTATATAATGATCTATGATAGAGGCGAGGAGTTTCAAAATTTATCGAGTCCTATTTGCTGTGGAAACTTCCTCTGCAGAAGTATGGATTAAAACCAGACCACCCTTTTGAAGAAGACTATGCATCTTGTCAGATGAATATCATGCCAGAGAATTTCTTCTCCGAGGCTGATAAGGGAAAGATTCTCTTTAAAAGAGCATCAAACTGGTGGTTCTCAAAGGAAGGAATTGAATTTGATGATAACACCAAACTGGAGGCTGATGTTGTTGTTCTTGCAACTGGTTACGATGGGAAGAAAAAGCTCAAAGCTATCTTACCAGAGCCTTACCGTACTTTGTTAGAATATCCTTCTGGTATCATGCCCTTGTATAGGTAATTAACAATTCTACTCTTAAAATTGTAATCATTGCTTCTAAGCTGTAACATGGTCAAAATATAATTCAATCCACTCTTCCAAACCCCGCAAACGTAAAAGTTTTATGCACTAAATATGACCTTTTTAATAATGATGATGCAATTCTCTTCTTTGTTTGTTTGTTTGTTTTTTTTTTTTTTTTTTTATTAAATTGCAGGGGCACAATCCATCCACTAGTTCCGAACATGGCATTTGTGGGTTACCTTGAGAGCGTTTCAAACCTTCCTACGTCGGAGCTGTGCTCCATATGGGTAGCTCGCCTTGTAGATGAGAAATTCAAGCTCCCTAGTGTTGAGAAGATGATTGAACAGACAACCAAAGAAATGGCAGTCACCAAGAAGACAACCAGGTTCTACAAGAGGTACTGCATTTCTACCTTCAGCATTAACCACAGTGATGAAATATGTGAAGAGATGGGATGGAATTCTTGGAGGAAGAAGAATTGGATTTCAGAAGCATTTAGCCCCTATGGTAGTCAAGACTATATATGAGAGGAATAAAGGAAGCGGCAATAATATAGCAAATTATTGTCCTTCATTACTTGCTAAGAGGTTTCTCCTTTCTAGTGTAGAATAAACTATAGTTTATAACCATAAAGGGGAAAATAATTAAACATAATATATATGTATCATCCCAAAAAAAAAAAAAAAAAAAAAAAAAAATGTAGCATGTAAAGGAGGTTTCTATGTTTGAAGAAACAATATTTCTTTGATCTACCAAAAATAAAAAAATATTTCTACTTACTTTGTTCAGAAAATTGGAGTATAACAGCAATACTGAACAAGGACCACTTAAAGGACCTTCCAAAAGCATTTAATATCTCAATAGGGGTACACCTCTTGGCACCAAGAATCAATCAGGTCATGTTGCCATGTGTGGTTTGACTTGCATTTTATTTATTTTGTTGCTTGAACACACAAATTTTTTATCCATGTGTGGTTTGACTTGAATACCACCCTATGGGATATAGCAAATATGTTTGTCCCTATGTCAAATTAAGGGGCTGAAACACCAAATAACCCCCACAAAGCTTACACGGTTGGCTACATTATTAATTGAATCCAAAATTGCCCCATGGAAATGCAAAAACAACTGAAACCTCACTAGTAAATAAGCTTCATACTGATTTTTTTTCATTCCTCGAAAAGGTCAAAATAATTTGATGTTTTTCTAGAGCAGAAATAATGATCATCACCTCCTCTACAGGTGGAATGAAGGGTCCAAATTACCTGGCTAATATCTAAAAGTAAAAACAACTTGAGGACTTTGACTAACTCCAATAGACGATGGAGGTACAAAAATAGAAGAATAGAAGAAGTTAGAAGAGGCTCAAACTCAAAGGCTTTGAAGTAGCTTTAAAGTCTCATCAATTTGTCTTTTGGGTTGGAACTGATTGTTGTAGATTTGTTGAACCACCCCATTCTTCTCAAGAACATAAGCCTGTCTTCCAGGCAGTGCTCCAAGCAACACTCCCCAATCTTTCCTCACCATATTCCTCTTGTCACTTAGCAACACTTGGAACTCATGAACTTGGCTTGGATACCACTTGTCGGACTACGAGCAATGCCACTTTATCTCAAAACCTATTGATGATGAGAAAGACACTTAAATTTTTAGTAGCATTTGACACACATCACATGAGCCTATTTTTAGAATAATTGTAATGAGCCAAATTGTAATCCTCCAACATCCTTTATAAGGAGAATCATGATTAGAATCCCCCTCTCCCACTTTTTAGAACAATTGAATTATAAAATAAATTTTTTAAAAAATCACAAAAACTCATGGGTAATTATTTTAGGTAGGACGATCAGGTATCTTTTCAAAAAGATTAGTCTTGAAATTGCAAAACCTTAATTAGGCAATTTTATAAGTATCTATGATCTAAAAGATTACATCCATTAAAAAAAATGAACTAGCTTCTACATGATTAATAACCAAATTACATTTTGAAAAAAGAATTGATAATTTATACAATATCGCATCATAACTAGAGGTAGATAGTGTCCATTCCGCCTATTGCTAGCTCATCCATTATATGCCTAATAAGTTAGAGGACCTTCCATAAAGCATACAAATAATTCGGGGGCAAGACAACTAAAAACAAATACAGAGCTACCATGTTACAACATAAAAGAGTTATAATTAATTGGAGTTACTTAGGAAATGAACAACTAGATTAAAGGAGCCTATACTTGGAGCTGTCCAAAACATGGTTGTAAATTGTGGTGAACACTACATTAAACATGTTTTTAAGTTGTAACTCAATATTCTTCACATGTACCAAACAAAAAAAAACAAAAAAATCTATATGAAAAAACTCCTCGAGTGTTAAATATAAAGCTATCCTATAATGCAAAGTTTCTGTACTACCTTGTGACTTGTGAGATAATGGATCATTACTGCCAATCCCAACAACCTGAGCTCCTGCTTTCTCAAATTTCTCTTGAAATCCCTGAAAGCACAAGCCTGTCAAAGTATGAATAATAGTTCTCTGTTTGTGCTTGCATAACCTAAAGGCTCTCTTTGATTGTGTGACGATTGTCTATGTGAATCTATTCGGCTATTCCCGTAAAACTGTGATCATTGTGTGTTGTACTAATAACACTAATAAGAAATTTAAAGCTTGATGATGGGGTTTTTTGTTGAGAGTAAAGCTTGATGATTCTGTTTGGGCTTGAAAAGTTGGGTTATTGAGTATGGCCAAATGTGTGTGTATGGATCTCTTGGCTTTGACATTAACTCATAGTAAGTTCCAAATTCAGAACATTGACAAAATCGTTTATTCTTTAAAGTTATATGATGATCAAATTTTATATAAAAGTTTGTCCAACTTTTGAAGTTTCAAAATATGAAAATGGATGGCAATGGGTACCCGACCTGTCTTGACTCGATAAGAATAGGGTCAGGTTTGGGTTAAAAAAAAAAAAAAAAAGAACCCAGAGCAAGTCTGGGTTTTGGTAAAATCAATCTTGGCCCGAACCCGGACCCGACCTGACCTGTCCCGTTTAAACTTAAAGTAAAATTACTAAAATACCTATCTATATATATGTTACTTAATTATATCAAACCCTAACCCTATTTTCATTTCTCTGATGTCTCTCTTAGCTCAAGCCACCTCTTAGAACTCTCATCTCAACTCTTAGTCTCATTTTTTCTCAAGCCACCCCACATGGTCTCACCCAATCACCCTCACCCTCACTCTCATTCACTCACCGACCCACCCTTACCTTCACTCTCATCACGTGGTGGTTGCTACTTTGCCAGGGAGAAGCACGGAGGTTAGATCATAGAGAGATGTGCGAGGTTTAGGCTGTGACAGGTAGAGAGGCCTTTTGGTGATGATCAGAGGAGCTCTTGGTCGTGTTGAGGTCAGGCTTGAGCTTCGGCCTAGAGGTGGGATTAATGGCTAAAACCACTGCCAATCATCGAAGATCTTGGTGGTCTGAGATAAAGAGAGGCCGAGTAGGAGTCCGAGATCGGAGATAGAGCCTTGGTGGACTGAGTTCTCCAATATTATTTTTGGGCTTTTTTTTTTTTTTTTTTGGATTCATTTCCTCTCTCAAATCTGTGAGTTTATGTTTGTGATCCTGTGAATATGTGTTTGTGATTCTGTGTTCGAAAGGGAAACTCCTTTTTTTTTTAAATAAGATTGTATGGCTAGGGATTAAGGCCTTTAGATAAGGCCCTGAAGTGGCTGATAGAGACCGCGGGGCCCGACGGGACAAGTTTGGATGTTAAAAAAACCTGTTTATTAAACGGGGCGGGTTCGGGTTTTAGGGTTGGGCTTGTGGGTCGGGTTCGGGCATAAAGAAACCCGACCTGAACTCGACCCGTTGCCATTCCTATATGAAATCCATTTGAACTATCATAGCTTAGGAGTGTCAGGTGGCTTGAAAGCTTTTATATAAAGCTTGTGCGGGTGGTTTCATGATGCAAAGAGAGATTCAGAGAGATTGAAAAGTAAAACACAGTTTTAAAGCCCATTGAAAGAAAAAGATTAGCGTTTTGTGCGGCACTGAGGGAAAAAATAAAAGTTGATTTTTCTTTTGCTCGAGACACACAAGGAAAATAAATTGTGGGGGTTTTCTCTAGAAGGATTATGTGAATGCTACAATCACAAAGAGTTGAAGTATTCAGAGTGGAAGATCTTGCTACCAGATTTTGTGGTGAGGTTGTGTTTGTTTCTAAAGATATTATTGTATTTTACCAATTTACTATGAACTCAGGTTTTGGGTATAATTTGAGTATTATAATCTCTATTTTACTATAGTAGATTGATCGGATTTTCCATGTGGTTTTTCCCTCTACACTAGAGAGTTTTTTACATAATTTCTTGGTATTCTTGTTAGTTGATTTTTTATCGTTTTCGTAGATTTCTATTTTCTTTGTTGCTTAGGTTATATTTAATTTAATTACGAGATTTATCCCAATAGAAAGAAGCCCCAGGCCCCAACTCTTTGGCTGTGAACCCTACCTTTCCTATTTTCAACCCTTTATTTCTCTTGGTAGAGGTTTTTTTTTTTTTTTTTTTTTTGATAAGTCTCTTGGTAGAGGTTTCACATTGGCTTTACTCACATACGAATACGATAGCCTAGCCAAAGTTGGTCTTGTTCGTTACACCGCGAATTACAACCCAGGTCTGGCAACTAGGTCTGGATGCGTAGTCCTCATTGTCAAGCCTTCCTACCTTATACCCTTTTGGCCAAACCACGTATTAATGTAGCATGGAAGGTTATACTATAGGGTTTTTTTTTTTTTTTTTTTTTGCAAGGATATTTTAGGTGCTAACAATTTTATTATAAAAATCTTATAAGGTGGTGTGACAATTAATATTATTAAAGTCACATTAACAATGAAGGACAAACTAATGACGTGTCATGAACAACCTTGGCCATGCTCTTCTTCTTGGCATTAGTGAGGATTTTCATAGCGAGATTGCAAATATAAGCCTCATATCCAAGAGCAACAATTCATCAGTATTAACGTAATAATCTCAGAATAAGAGCCATATAAAAAGGGATTAGGATTTTGGAAGTTATGTTTAGTTAAATTTTGAATTTGAGGATAAGAATCATACCAAAAGTGATTAGGATTGTGAAAGTTATGTTTAATTTAAAATTTGAAGTTAAATTTTTATACTGATGGGGAGTGGTTTTCTTTTTGTAATTGTAGGTGAGAGTGATTTGTTTTGGTTAGAATCATTGAAGACATGGATTAATGGTAGGGGTGAGGATACTAATCCGGGATGAAGGCAGTTTGGTTGGAGCTTGTAGCAAGAAGATAATGGCACCTCTTGGAGCCATTGAGGCTGAAAAAAGGCCTTCGAGATTGGATTACAGCTTACTAAAGATTTGCTTATCCAGGATTTTGTCCTTGAACTAAAGATTTGCTTATCCAGGATTTTGTCCTTGAAGGTGATTCGTTGATATTGGCAAATGCTATGAAGGAATTATCGCCCCCTCCATCTGCTATTGCTGCTCTGGTGTATAGCTCATTGGCTGCTTCACATGAGTTTCGTCATGTGTAAATATCTCATGTTTGTAGGCAAGACAGTAGTTCTACTCATTTACTAGCAAAACATGCCCTTGTCATTGCTGATTTCTCTGTTTAGATTGAAGAGAATCTTTGTTTTATTGAACAAGCTATTCTCCATGATGTATTAGTTGTTTTCCATTGTTAATAAAGTTTATGCAATCTTCCTATAAAAAAAAAAAAAAAAACTAATGACGTGTCATAAATGACCTCGGCCATGCTCTTCTTCTCGGCTTAGGGGTGTCTCGGATCAAACATGAAGGAATGATAAGGCCAAATTGACTTGAGCAACTATTTTGGAAAAAGATTCAAAGAATCACCAAATTAGTTCTCGAAGTTGTATTCCTTAAGAATCACTCTCCAGTTGAGGTTTTATTTTCTTCAAAATTATACACTACATGCCCTATATAAAGATCACTGTACATTGATCTAAGGTATGCACAAAACCCCTAATCGACGTTGTATGAAAATGAAACCTAAATCCTACCTTTTCCAACTTAAGAGTCCCCGCCAAATCAACCTAGATAGCCATTAGCGGTTAGGCCCCTTGGTCTTCAAATGGTTCTGCCCCTAATTTCATGTGATGCAAAATCAAATAAACATGCTGGAATTTTATGATATGATGCATGAACAAAGTTATTTCATATGTTTTTATTTCAAGATTTAGATTAAATAAGATTATATTCTCATTCTAGAATATAAGCATTTGGATTCACAAATCTTCAAAAACTAAACTCATCAATTCTTTATCTAATGGAGCAGAAAAAAAAAATGAACATTGAAATTCATTGTGATCTAATCTAACATTCAAATACCACCACGATTTAATGCATTCTATGATGTTTTGATATGAAAAAAAAAATTGAATACACGCTTATCAAAAATGAAAAATGAATACATTAAAATGTATGGTGAGAAGATTCGGTTACATGTGAATATAATTCTTTATGTGCCCGATTATTTGTTTATTGCTTGGAGGAAACCAAGGCTTCCTAGTTTGATAAATGAATTGCTTTAAGGGAGTTCAGACATCCAAAGTAAAACATCACTCAATGATAATATTTTTCAACATGCTTTATTATTTAAAGATCAAGTCATATATATAGATGGCTTTACAAGAGTAACTTTTAAATTAAAAATAAATATAACAAAAAATATGTTGACTATACACATATGAGTAAATTCTCATGTGAAATAATATTAACAAGAGTAATGATTAAAAAAAATTTGTTGGGCCCAAATTCATAGACTTAAGAGTTTTGGGTTAAGTGGTGTTTCTATATGTTATATTAATTATTCAATTGAAAACTCCTCAAGATATTATCTCCCCAACTAGTGATATCAGAGCTTAGGTAGTGTGTGGTGAAGGTGGTGGTGAAATGTTCAAGGGCCCTTTCATAGCGGAGATAAGGTAAGCCAAAAAGGCCCACACAAATGATCCTAGAAAAAAGCCAATAATGTAATAGTGCCAATAGTGTTATATCAAGGTAAGACGCAAAGTTCCCATTGATAGGAAAGTGTGGACTAGTTCCCATGGATGAGCGTGTAGGGTTAACATGTGGTTCCCATAGATAGCACATGCTACGTCCATGGATGATGTGCCCATAGGGTAAGGGAGAGCTAGTAGGACTTGGTGGTGTAGGAAAAAGCCTGTAAAGCAAGGAGATAGCTAGTAGGATTTGGTCAAAGCCCATGCATGAAGAGTTAGAGAGTTCCAAGTGAGGAGAAGATTATTTAGTATACACGTTTTAATGAAATCCCACATAAAATAATAACAATAAGAGTGAATGGTTAATATAACATAACTGGGCCCAAACTCACAGGCTTTAAGCCTTTTGGATTAAGTGGTGTCCCTATATATTATATTAACTATTCAATTTTGGTTAAGTGGTGTTCCTATATGTTATATTAAATATTCAATTGGAAACTTCCCAATGTATTATCTACCTCAAAAAATATAATCTTGAAATGATAAAATTAATTAAATAGAGGCACATAACATTTCCTCTTCCTTAATTTTACCGTTGTCCTCAAGGGTAGCCTTTCAAAGGAATTTCTTCCTTATCTTGATTTTGGGTGTTTGTGTTTATTGAATGACTTGAATATTGACTAGTTTGGCCTTTGAGATATCCTGATTCATTTAGATTCCACAAATCTTCAACTTGATTACAATCTTGACTATACACAAGTTGATTAAGATCCATTTGGCAATTAAGACATGTCAATTCATTTTGATTGTGCAAATCTTGAACTCAATCACAATTTACGTTACTAGTAAGTTGATTAAGGTGAGTGTTCAATGTAGAGAACATCTCTCATATCTTCTTAAGCATGCACTATTGCCAAAATTTAATAACACCAAGCTTAGGGGCTGTTTGGATTTATTGTTTTCCATCACCCATTACTCTGTTTTCATCACCCATAACTCAAAATTGGAGGGTCCCACGGCAGAAGGGTTTGTTTGGATTTTGATGAGTGTGAACTCGTCAGTACTTGTTCGACGGACGGAGACGATCTTCCAGCCCTTGGAGATGAACACCGGTGTGGTGCCTGCCACAACGCCTCCGATGCAAAAGTTAGTAAAAGAATGTTTGAACGATGCAATTGGAAAGAACTTAAGAAAATGTCTCAGTGAGTTTTCTGTGTGTATGTACCTGTTCTTCAGCAATGTGGGAGGCTTATATACCCTCTCCTGGCTTCTAGCCGTTGGGTAGTTATGGAGGTTTTTAATGCTCCTTTTCGTAACGCCTGAGGCCCTTTAGTGTGCCATTATTACCTTTCAACGGACTGTACAGTTGTCTCTAGAACCGTTTTGCCTGCATTGAATGGTCCGGATATGTTCGTCAGTAAAGCGTATGATCGACTCACCTAGCCTGAGTATGGAATCGTCCGTGTTGATGGAATCGTCAGTGCGTCCATGAACTTCGTCAGTCCCGTCAGTTGCCCCCCGATTCTGTGTTCGTCATTGAAATGACGATCATAGAATACGAAGAGTCTGGGTGTCGTTTGGGATTTCGATCCGCAGTAAATGCAAAGTGGCGGCGCTTCGCAAATCGTGGCACACGTGGCACGTGCTGGTAGGTGCAGTTAATGCTCTGATTTGGTGGGACTATTGGGCTTCCCGCTGGTTTTTCAGTTTTCCAAGGCTTTAGTTTAAAATCTTCCTTTGCTCACATTCTCTCTTTTTTCAAAAAAGTTTTCTAATCATTTGCTCTGAGCTTCTTCTCCGGCGAACTCTTTCTGCCCTCTTTCTGCGAACTAGCAACCGGTGTGGTGGTTCCTCCTCTTTTGGTGGTGCTTCTTCTTCTAATTGCTTCCTCAAGGTATGTTTATTTTCCAGTGTTTTGCTTCCCTGTTTTGTTACTGCCTTGGCTCTGATTCTATTCTTCTTCTTTTTGTTTTGTTGTTGTTTTTTTATAGGGGCTTAGTTCGCTGTTGTGTTTTATGGGTTTTTCATGCTTAGTAGCTCAGAGGTTAGGGTAGCTTGTCCCTCAATTTCATTTCTTTTTGCTCGGCTAGGTGGATTTTTGGGGGTTCCCTCGAACATTGAGGATTTTGTTTTTGGGGGTAACTGCTTAAGTGTTGCTTTGGCTGATCTGGTGCCTCTGCTTCGTCAGTCTTTGGATTGGTTTAGGGACGAGGTTGGGGTGCGAGTAGATATGTCGGAGGTTAGGTCAAGTGAGCTTGAGACTGGACTGTCGTCCAACGGCGGTCCGGTGGACGAAGATACAGCCGTTTCGGGCTCTCGAGAGGTTAGGGCTTTTTATGCCCAGGGTGAGGAGTGTGGGTTAGATGCTGACACGCTGGCAAGATTTAAGGATAGATTTTAGTTTCCTGATAGGGTTAGGGTTCGTCTGCCCAGTGTGGAAGATCGGGCGTGTCACTTCTTCCCCGGTGAGGTTTGCTTTTATGAGGCTGCCTTCATTTATGGGTTGAGATTCCCCGTCCATCCCTTCCTGATGGAGCTATTGCATTATTTTGGTATCGCTCCGGGGCAGCTCATGCCCAACTCCTGGAGAATTCTAATCAGCTGTATGGGGATATGGCTGGCAGCTAACGACGGGGATATGATTAGGGTAGACGAACTAGTGTATTTGTACCGTTTGAAGGCGTCGAAGGAGTATGGGTATTATGAACTAGTGCCTTGGGAGAGAGGGACTAGGATCGTCAAGAAATTACCTTCGTCATTCAGGTATTGGAAATCCAGATTCTTCTATGTATCTGGGGACGATTTTGAGACGCCTTCAAGGGAGATTTGGGGTGATCTCCCGATGTTACGTCGTCGGTGGGAAACCCCGACTTTAGGTGCGTCAACATTTCTACTTCGTTTCTTGAGTTTTGTCTCACTCCTGTTTATGGCTGCTGACATCGTCTTTCTTTTTTTTTTTTTTTTTTTTTTTTTTAGTTAAGAGACGACCTAAGCTCAAGAGCAGGTACAGAGAGCGCGTACAAAAGGCCATTAAGTACGCGCAGACGATCGAGAACTGGGACGACCTCGTCAATCCCAGAACTCTTGCGTTCTTCTGTATCGGGCCTGAGCCTTCTGCTTTTGTTCTGAAGAACCTAGACATCGAAGGCAAAAAGAGTAAGTTATATCTTCGTCAGTACTAACCTTTCCTGCCCTTATGCTTTCCTTCGTGGCTAACGTTTTTCTTTTGGCAGAGATGACGTCGAAATTCAACAAGGACATGTATGCCAAGATGAGGGCGAAGAAGAGCGAGCCCTTATCTAATATAGGCAAAAAGACGGTGCGCGTAGTAGGGAAGGGTCTCTCGGCCACTCCGCCGTCTTCCGTTACTCCCCTTCTATCNAGGATGATAGTAATGTAGGATCAAATTGATGTGCTTTCAGCTAAGATTGACAGCCTCTCCACTAACCAGGAGCAGTGACCCTTTGGCCATTCCGGTCAAAAAGGGGGAGAACTTTTGAGGGCAGTTCTTGAGGGGGAGTGCTTATTTTGAGGGGGAGTCTCACTATTATACACTGTGTTTATGTTGTTTGTGCTTATAATTTTGATACTATGCTTGGATAACTACTGTTGTTATAGGGTTGATACACTGTGGTTTAAGTTTGGTTTAATTATTATATATTGATGTTGTTTTTTTTTTAGTTTATTCAGCATATTTTTTTGTTTGTACACAGGTTGCTTATGTAAGCTTTAAGGGTTTGTCTATGCACATTTGTAGGCCTTTGTGGTTTGTGCCATGCTTTATGCGGCCTTTGTGCTTTGTTATATCAGTACTTCCAACTAAATGTCTTGCATTTTCTTCTAAGTACTGTCACTCTTGTGCCCATTGTAAGATTGTTCCTAGATGCACATACTTCATGTACTGTGCATTAGTTGAGTGTTGGTCATTCAAGCAATTGACCTTGTGTTTATTGTCTTGAATGTCCGGATGTTCATTCCAAGTGTGAATGAGCATTGTGATCACTTGGCTATAGTGATTACCTGTTTTGGTCTTGCCATGGTTTACTGCTTTATTCCATTGTGCATGATCGCATTGTGCTTGCTCCATATGCATTACAAGTTTCTGTATACAATGAACTTATTGTGATGTTGTGTTTCAGGAGTTACTTGTTCTTATGGTTCTAAAGTTTCGCAGATTCTAGAGTTAAGTGTGAGTAAGTTTTCCAACTGTTCCCAACTCACGTGTTAAGTCTAGAGTTTGTTTTAGCGTTTTGTCACGGAATAGCCAAAGGGGGAGATTGTAAGGTTGAAATTTATCAACCATCGTGTTGGCTTTATTCCGTGCCAATTTGCTTGTAATTTAAGCACTTAGTAACCCTGTATTTAGGTGGGATTATTATAAGGGTAGTGTGTGAGAAGTTGTGAAGAAAAGCTCAAGTATATGCAAAGAAGTAGAGCTTCGCGGCTAGGACTCGCGGGTCGCGACTGCAAGTCACCAACTTCAAGCACGTGAGATGCACACAGGGAAGCTAAAGGGTCGCGCCAGCTATCGCACTATAGGACAAAAGTTCCAGGCTGGCCAGGCCATTACGTCGCGATTTGATTTCGTGACTTGGACAAGCCGCGAGACCAAGCCGCCAATTTACCCTGTTTGGCAAAAATCTGTCTCTTCGTATTCTCATCTCACCTCACTATATATAGACCCTTATACCCACTAAATGTAAAGAGCTTCCAGAGAGAATTTTGTGAGAGAAAACCCTAAAGAAAAACAAGATTGCCTCATCCCCAATCTTCATCTAAGAAACTCTACAAATTCCTCTACTCTCTTCCTCTCCATTGTCATACCCTTGAAAGGTCTTTTACCAAATCCTTATCTCACCACACCCACGTCTGTGAGAAGGTTTATTTGGTGCTGAGGGAAGCAATTTGGAAGGAACCAATATACATTAGTTGATGCTATGGTCAAGTAGCGGAATCCGGGAAGCTAAAGAAGAAATAGGTTTAACGTAACCTCGTTGGAGCAAGAAGCTTGGAGGGCTTAGGTACCTGGGTAGATTAGGCTTGGAGGGTCTTCTGCTGTTCATGTATCCTAACTATATTCTTTAGTGCATTTTATCACCGCTTGGAGGGTGGCGGAGAGGTTTTACGTCGAGGACTTTGGTTTCCTCTTCGATAACACATCGTGTGTTGTCCATGTGTTTGCATCTTTCTTCCCTTTATCTTTGCCTTATATTTACTGCTGTGGATGTGTTTATATTTGGCTTAGATTAGTTACCAATTCAGTGATTGGCTTATGTTCATGTTCCGCACATTAATTGTTTAATTATAAGCTTGAATTGGTATTTTTATAATTTGGGGTCTAAACGTTCAAGGGTGTTTCATACTCATATTGAACTTTCAGGGATGAAAAACTCATGTGGCGCTTGGGGGTATATATGGATTGCAGGGGCTAGTTTAGGCTTGTTCAAGATCTCATGGGGCAAAATCTTGAAAGGTACTATCATATTTGGCTAGCTTGCTCTTTTGATGGTTTTTTTTTCAAGTGGTTGTCTACGGTTGTGTTGTATGGACCGAAAGTCTGCTTTGATACCAAAACTAACGTAGGACAACCACACTATTTCAATAAAACAATCAATCAACAATGGAATCAAGACTAAACCCTAGGAGTCAGCACCTAAGGGTTGCTTGGAGTCAACACCAAGCAAACTGGAGTCGACACTAGTGTAAAAAGAAATACAATAATTTTATAATTCTCAAAACTGTCTTACAATAATCAGAAAAAGTGCTTAAATAGCTAACAATAAAATGCATAAAGAAACCCTAATTATTAAATGCTCGAGCTTACTTAATCTCAAGCCCAATAACTAACAGGCTCCATCCATAAGGCCACAGGTTGGGCTATCTTCTTTTTGCTTTTCCTCCTATGCATGCGTATAATTGGGGGCTTGTACCTAGGGGTGTCAATTCGGGTTAGCGTGTCGGGTTCGTGTCGTGTCGAGGTAGGGGTATTCGACTAATTGGCTCAACCCTAACCCAACCCATTTAATAATCGTGTCATGATCCTTCAACCCTAACCCGACCTGTTAATAAGGCGGGTTGACCTGACCCAACCCATTTGATACGCTTAATAAACGAGTCATGTTGGGTTGACATGAATGTAATACAACCCATTTCTACCTGCATAATATTAAATATAATATCTATCTAGAAATAATTATTTTTACATCTCAAAAAGCAATGCATACACTTCAAGTCTTCAACCCACATTCAAAATAATATAATTCAACAAAAATATAACATTCATCTAGTAATAAGTTTTTTACATTCTAAAAGAAGTGCATACACTTCAATTAAAATTCAAAATAACAAAGTTTCACAAAATAAAATAACATAGTTCAACAAAAATATAATATTTTTGGAACTCGCCAAATGTTAGGTATAAAAATTGAAAGAATTTGAGCAAACAGTAGACTAATCCTGACTATGACTACGATTATCATCCATAAATTCTTTGTTGATGTCCGAATTCATAACATCTTTCACAAGCTCATCCAATTTCATTTGTGTAAGTTCTATGCCACCAAAAATGAAGAAAAAGAAGAAGAAGAAGAAGAAAAGTATTAGTAGTTCTAAGGTCTGTAAAAATTTCCAATTATATCCCTTGTAAATTTTTGTAATTACTTACTTTTCTTTTTAAATTTAAAATATATGTTGGATATAAAAGGTATTTGATAAATCTAAAATAAAATAAATATTTATTTGTTATATGAGTTAAACGGGTTGTGTTAAGTAGGTCATTTCGGGTTGACACAAATAAATTGGCGTGTCAAACGTGTCTATTGCGGGTTATGCGAGTTGACCCGTTTATGACTCATTTCTTATCGTGTCGCTTTCGAGTCGACCCGTTTATGACCCAAACCCATTAAGGCCTAACCCTAACCCGAAAAAACCCGTGTCGGGTTCGTGTCGTGTTCGCGGGTTGGGTCGAACATTGACACCCCTACTTGTACCTTGTGTCCGCACCACAAACATATATAGTCAAAAAGCATATAGACCTGGTGATTACAATTGCTCCCATCTAAAATCACCTAACCTGGAATATTTGCAAATTTTGGTCCAAAAGAAAAACTCTCAGTGTATGGCTATTAGATAATTTTCCAAAAATCGGTATCTTGTGTCTTTCACAACTCCTAATCTTGTAATATGTACTCAATTTCCATTGGCCAGACTTGAATTCCTTTTATTTTTTTGGTAACATGAAGTAATGATTTTCTTGACTTGGCAATGTGCCCTTGAAGAAGTAATGAAGCTACATGAACACTAGAAAACTATTTGAGGAGGGTGCAATCCTATTTTTATTGGTTAACACTATATATGATTTTTAAACATTCTTTCCGTCTATGTGATTGTGCCTTTAATATGATTGTTGAGATATTAGTGGCTTCCTCATGCAGATGTCGGATGCAATGTGTACTGATATTGATGACGGGCTTTGGTTCCAAAATTCGAACTATTTGTGTGGCTTGAGAGCAAACGAGAGGATTTTAGATAAGCAAAATGAGAACTGGTACAGGCTTTTCCAATGTTGCCCAAGGGATGAATGTGGGCTTTTTCAATGGTGTATTCACTTGAAGACGCCACTGTCATATGGGGAATCACAAACTTGTTCTATAATCTATTTTGTCTCACAAACTCGTCTTTTAATGTGGATTATTTAATGAAATTTTTTTTTTTTTTTTTGAGAAAATCTTGTTCACCCTTTATGCCCACTGATAGGCCAAAATTGAATTTACCCCTTGTAATAAATTAACCAATTAATTTAGCTAAGCGAATTAATTAAGTTCATTAACATGCAAACGCGTGGTAGCAAAAACAAATCACTAATAAACTAATTATGCAGCGGAAAACAAATAACAAGGTGATTTGTTTACGAATGGGGAAAACCTAACTGCAAATACCCTACCAGGTGATTTTCAGGTTACCATTCTCGAAATTCCACTATTATCACAACAAGCGGTTACAAGTAAAGGAATCTCAAGTACCTTACCAACCTACAGTTGAACCCTTACCCTAATACCCAATTGGACTTGTTTTGTAGTGACAATTTCTCCTTTTGATGCACGGCTCCCAAGTACGTGACTAACCAATACGTAGATTCCAGTATGCGACTTCAATTACCAACTAGAAAGAGTTGTTGGCTACAAAGTTCTTCAGTTCATCCACAATGAAGATCAAGAAGATGCTTGGTCACAAAACTCAAAAGTGCAAATACACAGCAACTTCTTTAGAAGAGATGAACTAGGACAAAACTTTGTCTCCAATCACAAATTGCTTAAACAGATTTTGCTCAATGCATGTGCAACTTGTGTACTCTTTAACGGCCCTTAAAACAATCCTTTTATATATCTAGGGTTAGGAGAAAAGAATGCCCAAACACATAAACACGGATCCTAAGAAATCAGATCAGAAATTCTGATTTTTGTAAACCTCAACAGATAGAAGCTGTCAAGCATCTGTCAAGATAGCTATTGAGCCATGGGTAGAACAACTTCCTTAAACCTCAACACATGCTAGTTGTCGAGCTAGCTGTCGAGTTTTAGTAACTTTGCACTTTTATCTTGTTTTCTTAGACAGACTTGAAGGTTTCAACACTTGATCTTGAAACATGGTTTCTTGAAGTATTTCAACACATCTTAGATCTACCCAAATACAAGTAAAATGCGTTTTGTCAAAGGATTAGCCAATTACATAAAATCATGACATATGTTTTTAACATGTGAACCACATATGTCCTAACAATCTCCCCCTTTGGCAATCCGTGACAAAATCACAACAAACAAATGAACATATAAGAGAAGTCATAAATCACTCATCTCATATTCACTTGTTGAATACAATAAAATCTATCCTAACACAAACTCTTGAAAAATTTTGCAAAAAGAGAGTTTATAGCAAGTAGACTTTGACAACATGTATTTCTGAAACACTTTAAACAAAACTCATCAAAGCATCTTAGTGTAAAATAGATATAGTAGATTGCATACAAGTATAAGAAACATGTGTATAAAGGAAGAAAAGAAACAATACAAGCAAGAGGTAGGTGAAAGAAAACATATATCCACATATAAAGAAGAATAAGTACAATGTATGTCAATAAATGGTCACAAGACCCAATGTACAAGAACAATGTATCTAAAGAAAGAAAAGAAAAGATACATCATATCATATCATATCCTCACTACATCCCTCATATCAACATCACTCCTCCTAACAAAAGTGTCCTATACTAACTCTCCCCCTAAGAATGACTACTCTCATATCCCAAAACTACTCCCCCTTTTTGTCACGAGTGACAAAGGGTACGAGTGTCAAGTAGACATCTCATCGGTAAAGCTAGCATCTCCATCATCTTCAGAAGCATCATTGTCATCACCATCATCATCATTATCCTCAACTACAGAATCAGAAGCTACATGAGGTGGTGGAGGAGAAGTCTCAGAAGCAAAACCACCTATGGTCACCTGCCGCCTAGCAATACGGCCAACACGAACATTCACTTGATACAACTCAGTAGATAGTGTATCAAGACGAGCATCTATGCGCTGAAGCTGTGCCATGATGTCCTCTAGAGTCACTCCATTCTAAGAAGAGGAGGGAGCAGATGTGGATGGAGTAGAAGGAGTGGGAGGAGCGGCTGAATCCAACTGTCGTGACCTAAACTGTGCCTCGCTACATTTAACGATAGCGACGTCTATGGCACACATGACAAAAAAGTGATCAGAAAAGGGAAAAGGAACAGAAAAGTGGCGTAGAATTCGCATGATAGCTGAAGGAAAAATGAGCTTATCATGGATAGTCGTATCC
>NW_027069547.1:914150-1118595 GCF_002906115.3 Quercus suber
GCCTGTTGGGTTTTGTTTTGTTTATTAACTTTTTTTTACCTTTTCTGGCCAGTAAACAATGCCAAGTCGTTGAAGCTACACACAGCTTTTTTCTCATAGCAAAGAATAATGGTACTTGGAATGAGGAAACCAAAACCAGCGTTTGAGATTTGAGAGTGAATATGTTTTAGGATTTCTTTTGCTAGAGCAAATTTTGACACTATTATAGAACACAAGCATGCTTATAAATAATTTATATTAAGGATCTGTTTGGATACAACTTATTTTTGCTGCAAACTGATTGTTGCTGAAAACACCGTAGCAAAATAATTTTTAAATGTATAAATAGTGCCGTGGGACTCATTTTTAAATTTTTTTTTTGAATAGTGGTTGTGGTCCCATGAACAGTGCGTAAACAGTACTGCTACAGTGCATGAACAGTAGCATTTGTCTTATGAACAGTAAATTTTGCCTCCTGAACATTGTGAAAGCAAAAAAAAAAAAAAAAAAAACGCAACCCTACAAAATGCTGTATCCAAACCAATACTAATAAGCATTTCACGTGTTGAAATTATTTTGATAATGGTATGTTGAAAGAATTTCTCATAGCATGGTCTCACAAGAATAATAAGTTTTTTTTTTCTTTGTTTTGAAAGTTTAATCTAAACACAATTTTTTGTTTGCAAATTTTACTAGATAGCAATAGTTATTGCTAAACACACACATCTAAATTAATATGCAATGTGTACTTGGAAGTTATTATATTAATTAAAAAAATTTGATCAAGTGATTAACATAGAAGAATTGTGGGTGTTAGGACATATGTGGTTCACATGTTAAGAATATATGTCATGATTTTATGTAATTGGCTAATCTTTTGACAAAACTCACTTTACTTGTATTTGGGTAGATCTAGGATGTGTTGAAATACTTCAAGAAACTATATTTCAAGATCAAGTGTTGAAGCCTTCAAGTCTGTCTAAGAAAATAAGCTGAAAGTGCAAAGTTACTAAAGCTCGATAGCTAGCTCGACAGCTAGCATGTGTCGAGGTTTAAGGAAGCTATTCTGCCTATGGCTCGACAGCTATCTCGACAGATGTTAAACAGCTTCTATCTGTAAGGTTTATAGAAATCAGAATTCCTGATTTGATTTCTTGGGATCCGTGTTTATGTGTTTGGGCCTTCTTTTCTCCTAACCCTAGACATGTAAAATGATTGTTTTAAGGGCCGTCAAAGAGTGCACAAGTTGCACAAGCATTGAGCAAAGTTTATTCAAGCAATTTGTGATTGGAGACAAAATTTTGCCCTTGTTCATCTCTTCTGAAGAAGTTGCTGTGTATGTGCACCTTTGGGTTTTGTGACCAAGCATCTTCTTAATCTTCATCGTGGATGAACTGAAGAACTTTGCAGCCAAGAAATCTTTCTAGTTGGTGATTGAAGTCGCGTACTGGAATCCACGTATTAGTTAGTCATGTACTTGGGAGCCGTGCATCAAAAGGAAAAATTGTCGCTACAGAACAAGTCCAATTGAGTATTGGGGTAACGGTTCAACTGTAGGTTGGTAAGGTACTTGGGATTCCTTTACTTGTAACCGCTTGTTGTGATAATAGTGAAATTTCGAGAGTGGTGACCTGAAAATCACCCGGTGGGGTTTTTGCCGTTAGGTTTTCCTCATTCGTAAATAAATCACCATGTTATTTATTTTCCGTTGCATAATTAGTTTATTGGTAATTTGTTTATGCTACCATGCGTTTGCATGTTAATTAACTTAATTAATTCACTTGGCTAAATTAATTGGTTAATTTATCCCAAGGGATCAATTTATTTTTGGCCTATCAAGTGGTATCAGAGCAGGCACACTCTGATTAGGTTTAATCTTTGCTGTGTTTGATCCATTGACTCTTGTTGTCATGGCTGTAACCGGCTTGAAGGGATCTTTGTTTTCAAATACATCTTGTTTTTCTAATCACTATTCGTTTAAGTGTCTCAGAAAATACAAGTCTAAAAGTTATTTGAATTCTTTTATGATGACTTTGGAAAAGATATCAGTTTGGCTAAGAAAAAACTAGATTGTCTTAGAATGAAAATGTGTAAAGGAGTTCATCTGAGAAGATTGAAAGTTAAAGGCTTAGCTCATAAAAGGCAATTGAGAGAAAGCACCATTCCCACTGATTTTTCATCTAAGCATGAAGTGTGTTTTATGATGAAGTCCGCATTTACAGTGATGGACACATGTTTGTGGTACCTTGACAGTGGTTGCTCAAGATACATGACTGGAGACCGATTTCTCTTCAAGGGTTTCGAGTCTAAGAAAGGTGGCAATGTCACTTTTGGTGATGGGAGAGCAAGTCACAGCTTAAAGGGAAAGGAATTTTCTCTCTACTTGGACTGTCAGACATTGCAAATGTTCTTTATGTAGAAGGTCTAAGAGTGAACCTGTTGAGCATAAGTCAGATATGCGATCAAGACCTCATGGTACTATTCTCAAAGGGAAAGCGTCTTGTCATGGATGAGTTTGGAAAGAAGCTCATTAGTGGTGTTCGCACTTTAGACAACTGTTATGGATTGGTTCTTAATGCTGATATTGTGTGTAATAGCATTCGTTTGCCTAATGAAGATCTATGGCATCAACGAATGGGACATGCTAGTTACAAGCATCTTTCTATTGTATCTAAGCATGAATTAGTCTTGGCGATACCAAAACTTAGTAGAATGAGCAATGTGGTGTGTGGACCATGTCAACTTGAAAAATAGATGAAAGCTAAGCATCTAGGTACTCAAACATCAGCTATATCTAGACCATTGGAGCTTCTACATTTAGATCTTATGGGTCTAACTAGAACCGAGTCTCTTGGTGGTAAGAGATACATCATGGTTGTGGCAGACGACTTCACTAGATACACTTGGGTCATTCTCCTACGATCTAAGTCTGATGCTCTTGAGCACATTGAGGCTTTGTGCACAAGACTGCAGAATGAAAAGAGTCTAAAGATTGATCAAATTTGAAGTGACTATGGTAAAGAATTCGAGAACTCATATATGGAGTCCTTTTGCACAAGATCAGGTATATCTTAAGAATTCTCTGCTCCTATTACTCCTCAACAGAATGATGTGGTAGAAAGGAAGAATAGGGTTATTCAGGAGATGGCCAGAGCCATGTTGCATAACAAAGATGTGGCTAGAAACTTGTGGGGAGAAGCTGTGAACTCTGCATACCATACGGTTAATAGGGTGTACTTCAGACCTAGTACCAACAAGACTCCCTATGAGTTATGGAAAGGAAGGAAGCCAAATGTGAAGTATTTCAGAATTTTTGGAAGTACTTGTTTCATCCTCAAGGATAGAGAGAATGTGGAAAAGTTTGACTCTCGAAGCAATAAAGGTATATTTCTGGGTTACTCTTTTACAAGCAAGGCTTATCGGGTATACAACAAAAGAACTATGAAGGTAATGGAGATAGTAAATGTTGTCATTGATGAGTCTTCAGATCAGTTCTGAGAAAGGCATTGAGGAACTCCCCAAAGAAATTCTTCCTCCTAAGCCTATGGAAGTTCAAGATATTGTTGAACAAGAACCTGCATCTCCAAGTACTCTTGGTACTCTCAGTGTTGTGGAAGACTTTACAGACATACCTACTTCACTAGATTCTGAATCTCATAAAGAGAAAGGACCTTTCTCTAGGATTAAATTAAATCATCCCAAAAATTTATTGTGGGAAACATGAATGAACTCACATTAAGGAAACGTACAGTTGATAAATGTGTTGTTAACTTTGAGTTTGATTCTTATTATTTGTCACAGGTTGAACCCAAGAAAGTTAAGGAAGCACTACAAGATGAAAGTTGGGTCAAAGCAATGCATGATGAACTACTTCAGTTTTAGAAGAATGATGTTTGGACTCTAGTACCTAGACCGGAGGGTGAGCACATCATTGGTACAAAGTGGATATTCTGCAATAAGAATTGATGAAGAAGGTAATGTGATTCACAACAAGGCTCGACTTGTAGCTCAAGGATACTCACAAATGGAAGGAGTAGACTATGATGAAACATTTGCCCTAATGGCCCGAATGGAGTCCATCAGAATTCTCCTTGCCTTAGCATGTCATCTGAAGTTCAAACTTTATCAGATGGATGTGAAGACTGCTTTCTTAAATGGGCTACTTAAAGAGGATGTCTATGTGGCTCAACCAAAAGGATTCATTGATCCACACTTTCTGGATCATGTGTTGTACCTCAAGAAGACACTTTATGGGTTGAACCAAGCCCCTAGAGCTTGGTACGATAGACTTACACAATATCTGGTGTCACATGGGTTCACAAGAGGAAAGGCTGATTAAGCTCTCTTCATTAAAAAGGAAGATGGCGAGTTGATATTGCTCAAGTATATGTTGATGATATCATCTTTGGGTTGACTAAGGATGAACTTGCTCATGGCTTCTCAAAACTCATGCAAGCCGAGTTTGAGATGAGCATGATTAGAGAGCTGACTCACTTCCTTGGATTGCAGATTTGTCAACAAGATTCAGGTATATTCTTATCTCAATCTAAATATGCTAAGAATCTTGTGCAAAAGTTTGGTTTGGAATCTGCTAGTTCTGTTAGAACATTTTTTTTTTTTTTTTTTTTTTTTTTGCTTTCACAATGTTCAGGAGGCAGAATTTACTGTTCATAAGACAAATGCTACTGTTCATGCACTGTAGCAGTACTGTTTACGCACTGTTCATGGGACCACAACCACTATTCAGAAAAAAAATTTTAAAATGAGTCCCACGGCACTATTTATACATTTAAAAATTATTTTGCTACGGTGTTTTCAACAACAATCAGTTTGCAGCAAAAATAAGTTGTATCCAAACAGATCCTTAATATAAATTATTTATAAGCATGCTTGTGTTCTATAATAGTGTCAAAATTTGCTCTAGCAAAAGAAATCCTAAAACATATTCACTCTCAAATCTCAAATGCTGGTTTTGGTTTCCTCATTCCAAGTACCATTATTCTTTGCTATGAGAAAAAAGCTGTGTGTAGCTTCAACGACTTGGCATTGTTTACTGGCCAGAAAAGGTAAAAAAAAGTTAATAAACAAAACAAAACCCAACAGGCAGCCTAACACAAATTGTTTACTGGTCATACTCTTACAAATGGTTTGTCTCATCCTTTTAGTTTTAACTTCCATAACACAAAACAATCAAATAGTTGGACCCACATCCTTACAAAGTATAACACCCTCACAAAGTATGCCACCTACCAGTATTACAAAATAGAAGAGCAACAATTTCAACAACATTTTACAGTGCCATGTTATCCACAAATACATTCTCCCAAAAAGCTCAATCACAGTTGGCTGTGTAATCTGCCCACATAGCAGTAGTTATCGCAACACGATACTCCGTCATGGCTCATTGTGCCCGAGGATTAAAAGCTTCTTCATTGCCCCCACTGCCTACTCGTGCTATGCTTGCATCCCTATTACGCGCATCCAATCCTTCCCACACATGGAACATTTCATCTACCTAGTTATACATGCGTATAAAGTTGTGCAGTGCACTGCAAGTAGTCACAATCATCTATTGTCTAGACTGTGAAAAGGAGTGCATTTCATTCAGGATCGGAAACCTCGTCTTCAACACGCCAAAGCATCATTCAATCACCATTCTCAATGATGAATGCCTATAATTGAACAACTCCTGTGGGGTTGTAGCTTGCCTGTTTGCACCCCGATACTCCTGGGCATGGTATCGTACAGACTTGTGGGGGGGGGGAGGAAGAATGCAGTGCCTATTGCATACCCTGAGTCAACGAGATAGTACGATCCTACAATAAAAGTAATATAACCATTGGCAATTAATGTTACTCAACACAAGTAAGAACGTTAATGACATTACACTGTAAATAAACAAAATAATAATGGAAGCCTTGTAGCTTTTTTCTTTTTTCTTTTTTTCCTCACTCTTTATCTGCAAGACTGCAACATCCTCTATAACCAAAAAAAAAAAACTCTAATTTAGAGTATCGGGTGTGAATACCCTAAATTGAAAGATATTTGTATTTATGTAAGAAGCATTTCCTTTGTCTTAACTTTGTAAAAAAAACTAGTAAATTACGTTACGTGCGACCTTTCCAGTTATCAATTACTCCTATAAAAGAGAAATGACACTCAAAACAATTATAAGCACATATTTAATTTATTAAATTTAAAGCCAAAGTAATAATACTTAACAAGAAAACATGATATAGCGGACAACCTTCTTCTTCTATATGGGTGTTGGCTCTATCTATCACTGACCAGCAACAAACAATCCGTACCAAAAATCCATGAGAAAAAGGTTCAAAGAGAGTTCCACTTCCTAGGCTATGGGGTCCAGAGAACTCCCATTAACATTGCCTCTCTTTTTCTTTTCTTTTTTAATCACAAAGAACACCGTATCCTATGCTTCCTCTTCTACTCCTTCCAAATACTCTCTCTCTCTCTCTCTCTCTCTCTCTCTCTAGACTTTGTGACTTTTAACCATTTTTTTGTCCTAAACATAAGGGAAAGTGATCTTTGGTACAGATATACAGATTGGAAGTGGAATAGATCAAAAGACTAAAAAGATTTTGATCAGGCTGAAAAGAAATTGGTAAAAAAGCTCAAAAGAGAATATATATGTACTTTCTATCTGATTGATTTTGCTGGTCCCTTATTGTATATAAAATGCTTGCATGCATTATGCACGAATGTCATATACTTCCCCAGAAGCATGCATTACAACTTACACCATTGCATACATGATGATACAAATCTAATAATCAATGTGTGTGTCATCTGGATATGGATTTCATCCTCAACTTTTTTCTTTTTTCGTTTTTTGCTACAACAGACATGCACGAGCCATAAACTAGAATAAAAGAAGGGAAAACAGAGTAGACAGAGTGAACACGCAAACAAAAGAAATTCATTTATACTTGAAAAGCAGAAAACATTAATAAACAAATCCCAGAAAAGCCTTAAGTTAGAAACCAGAATCGAAATGAGTAAAAGAACAAAACTTGGTATTTGAAAGCTTTGCACATAGGCTGATTTGAAAGAAACAGTAGACAATTACAGCTGCCATCCATAAAACAGAGATAATTCTAATATATATAAATAAATAAATAAAGGTTCTCTCTCTGATACAAAATGGAAACTTTTTGGCTGTGATAGTTTAGCTTAACCAAAGGGCATACTGAAACAGAGATCGAAAGCAAAAGCAAGAGACAGACAGAGAGAGAGAGTTGAGAGCTGAAAGTTGTGGGAAGAGAGAACATTTCCTTGGGGACACAATAGACCATGAGCCAAGAATCGAGCTGAATGTTTGTCAGCTCCCAGTTTCTTAGTATTAATTCAAAAAAAAAAAAATCTGATTTAAAAATTGATGAAAAAATAAGTTGGGAAAAGAAATAAGAATCTTTCACCCACTAATACAGGCCCTCAAAGATTGGCCTTTTCTTTAGTGCATCCCCTCCTGACTAAAATAAATTGAATTATTGACCACTTGACCTGTAACTTTCTTTTTGGAATTTTCAGGCCAATCCAATTTTACTAGGATTTTAAAACTTGGGTGAGTGAAAGGGACCCTGATATATGTATTGATTATTTTCTAGTGAGTGTGACTTTAGAAAACATACTTGGCAATTGGCGACTTTTAACTAACTGGGGAGAAATAAAAGGAACTACACTTTACCGTGATACGTGCGATTAATAAAAAATATACATAGCACTATTTGGAAGAAAGAATTTAAGAGATTGGATGAGATGCTTCAAAAATGTACTAAATAAGGATTTGCATTAGGCTGTCACACTAACTTCAAGGACCTTTGAATCAAAGGAAATGTTGTAAACGAACTTAATGAAAACCAGGTTGTCATAGAAATTACCCGTAGAGATTAATAAATTACTTGTAGGCAGCCAAGGGAACTCATACTCGGCATATCCAATTGCGTCCTACATAATTCTTAAATCGTTCGCACTCCCTTCCCATCCGGCATGCACATACGTAAATCGCATATCGAAGTTGCATGCACACATCACGTTTTGAGTGATGTCGCTTCTTCTATCTCTGAATGCGGTGGTCTTACTGGATGACGCAGAAGCACTGATGTGTGTCTCATCAATGGCCCCCGCACATTTTTGTTAACAAAATAGTAATGTTCATTATGTATAGAAATCAAAACAATAAAAGCATTGTTCATTGGCTCCGAGCAAGCCATTGTAGGATGTATTAGGAACTGCCTATTGTACAGGAAATATTTCATAAATCAGAATGTATAAAATGAAAAAGACATTGAATTCATATTTGTAAAGAAAACATTGTCATCTATAGTTATAGCATTATACCAACATTCTATTGGGTAATGTGAACAAATTGACCAATTTAGCTCAATCATTGAATTACCAATAAGATACCAGTATAATATCATACCTTAAACCATGGATAATATTTGTTATTTCCGTGAAGTGAATGAGGAAGCTCAGCTGCACCATCGTTAGGCCAAATGATGAGACATCCCAGTGCATGGATAGCTCGCAATGCACGCTGGAACCAACTTTGAATGGTCTCAAGAGAATGTTGAAAGCAATTGGCAGTTAGGCAGAAGTCAGTATTGTGTCCAACGATAAATAACAACGTCCCAACCGACTCCTCCACTGACACAATGCCAGTATCCTCCTCTAATAGGTGTAACCTCTTTAACTCATTACACAAGTGCTTGAAAATGTGTTTGGTCATGCGAAAGATGTCATAACAAACTTGGGGATTTCCTTCTAGTACTTCTTTCACGTATGACTTACCACTCAAGATACTAATGCACATAGGACGTTTCATGTAGTACTTTTAATCATACTCTATACAAAGTTGAACGTACACTACGGCAATCTCAAGCTCGATATCGCTACTATATAGAAGTGAATATATATATATATATATAGTGGATCTATATATATTGTCATATGTATATATGTTATTGAATGTATCTATATAAATGTGTGTGTGTGTGTTGAACCAACTTTGAATGGTCTCAAGAGAATGTTGAAAGCAATTGGCAGTTAGGCAGAAGTCAGTATTGTGTCCAACGATAAATAACAACGTCCCAACCGACTCCTCCACTGACACAATGCCAGTATCCTCCTCTAATAGGTGTAACCTCTTTAACTCATTACACAAGTGCTTGAAAATGTGTTTGGTCATGCGAAAGATGTCATAACAAACTTGGGGATTTCCTTCTAGTACTTCTTTCACGTATGACTTACCACTCAAGATACTAATGCACATAGGACGTTTCATGTAGTACTTTTAATCATACTCTATACAAAGTTGAACGTACACTACGGCAATCTCAAGCTCGATATCGCTACTATATAGAAGTGAATATATATATATATATATAGTGGATCTATATATATTGTCATATGTATATATGTTATTGAATGTATCTATATAAATGTGTGTGTGTGTGTGTGTGTCCTAATATATATATAGTACTGTATGTGTGTGTATATATATGTATATATATTTTTAAAATATATGTGTGTGTGTGTGTGTGTGTGTGTGTGTGTACCAAACAAGGAGTAAAGAACACATCAGTAAAACATATGTGACCAAACAGAATGTAAAAAAGAAGACAACCACAAAACATATTTCATAGATAAATAGCACTAATCCAAAGTATTAGAATAATAAAAGAAGACAACATGCAAACATTTGTCCAAAGCATTAGAATAATACACAGTTTGACCATGGAAATGAAATCAAAATAGGACTAATATGTTCAACCACAAAAGCCCATGCCATGGCTATCAAAACGAACCACACTTTCAACCACCCCCACCACTACTACAATCCACCACCAACAAACACAATCCAAGCCCTTCTTCTATCTACTGTCATGGCAAAGAAAGCGGCTCTACTCTTGGGATTATGAAGCTCCGTTATGACCTTGCAGTATGTGAAATGATCCATGTGTGCTCATTAAGCAGTGTTATTGCTCGCGTAATTGACTCTTGCTTACCCCCCACAAAAGACTCTCCTGATTAAGGCATACTATCGGTGGACTTATTCAGCCTCTGATTCCTCATCTCAGTGAACCCTAAAATAGCCTCAGTCATGGTTTCAAGGGAGCCTCCTTTCTTCCTTTTTTCGCTTGACTGAGTCGGTTCAGTTGCCCGCTTTTCAGGTCACCTCCGGCTTTGCCGTTCACCCGATGTGGGCAACTCGTCCACATCGTCCACACTATCGGCGTCGATATTGACATGTACCCTCAATGATAGGAAGGTTGCATCCAGCTCTCGCTCTTCGGAACTGTTTGGAGCTAGTTGGGCAAATCATATTTGTAGGAAACCTGTAGCTGTGTTCGCAATGAAAAGCCTGCCCAACAACTCGTAGGGTTGCAGTCCCTTTTTGCAGAACTCCTTGCATCAATGGTTGGCCTATTAACAATCGTATATATGGGGTTAAACGACTTATTTATATAAAACCAATACAAATGATTATGGTAATTAATTTTGTTTGGATTATGTTTAGCACTTACCGCAATTGCACTAGCCCATGCATCATCACTTCCTATAACCGTTTTTGCAATGGGGTCCCACCCCATTCCCATACATCTAAGAAACTGGGAGAAGACCCAGTGTTGACCTTTCAATCTTTGATATTTTTGCCTAAGTTGTTCTTTGTTGTAATTTTTATTTGCACGTAAGTTAAACTCACGCATAATGGATGTCCAAAGTCCTGTCTTGAACTGGCCTTTAGGCATATTCCCTCTAAGTTCCTCATCTACCAATACATCTATGAAATGCTTCTCCACTGGGGAAAGCCACAACTTTCCATCCTCAGCATCATTTGTGGCATTTGCCAACTAAATAAATTTTGTTATACTCACATATACTCCTCATTTGAAATTTTGTGATACGAATAAAAAAAAATAAACTTCCTACTCACTAAACTACCAAGCAGCACGCATATAAGATTGAATCCAAGTTCGACAATCTTCATGTGCTTCATAAAATTATAAGGACAAAAAGATGAAAACGCCATAACGGAGTTAAAGGCAGAGGTTGATCGTCAAGAGTTAAAGGCAACAATAACAGCCCAAGAAAATGAAAAACAAGTATAGCAAGTATATAATCTTCATTGATCTGTTATAATTGTTGTATAGCAAGCAAAGAAATCCATAATAATAAACTGAACAAATTGAAGTGGACATCATGTACCAAAAATAGCATCATGAAAGAATATCCAAAGCATATATTGCTGATTACTCAACAGGTTTACAGTTACACATACAGAGCACAAGGATTTAAACAAAACAACATAGAGGCCACAAAATTGAGACAAGTTATATATATATATATATATATATCAGAACTAGGTACAAAATGATGAACTAGGTATGAAATTATAACAAAACAAGGAAAAAAATGACAACAAATTAAAATCACATATATAAGGAACTGAAAGGAACACGGTAAAATCATAGTTTCATTACATAGATACAAACCTACTAGTAAAGGAACGCGGTCAGGGGAGGAAGCACTCAAGGGTAATGATGTTCTGTATAGCACTACTAAGTGGAGGAGGATGAGGATGCAATGTTTGATTCCATCTGTATGAAGAAGTGAGACTAAATAAGCAATAATGTGGGTTAATGTGATTTGAGATGAGGTAGATTTAGATGTGAAAGAAAGCTGCCACAACATTTGGGGAAATTTAAAAATCTTACCTAACTAAAGCCTTAGGCGAATGTGTGGCTGTGGGTGGAATGAAATCCGTTTCAGTGAGGGTTGGGATCTTTATGAGGGTGAGGGGCAGTTGGGCAAAGAATCTGATTTCTAAGCAAGGAGTTAAATGAGTTTGACTTCTATTGGTGATGCGTTTGAGGGAAAGAGTGTCTAGAAGAAGCCGCTGATAGGTCAATAAGGAGAGTAATGGCGCAGATGGGGTTAAGATGACTTTGGTGTTCTAATCAGTTCTAAGGGAGAGAGTTTCATTTAGTGTTATGAGATGGGTCGGTGAGGAGAGTAGTGGCGCAGTCGGTGTGAGTTATGGTGCTGGGTGAGATGGGTCGATGAGAGGTGCTGATGGATGAGTTAAACCTTTGAAGCTAGTGGGTGAGAGTTCTAATCGGGTGAGATGACTCCGTAAAAGGTGCTAAAGGGTGAGTTGAAGCTCTAAAGCTGGCAGGTGAGAGTTCTGATCGATGTTAATGCACATAGGATTCGACGTGTTGAACATGAAGGTAAAGGGTCTGATCAGAGGAAGAGAACTTAACACAGATATGTCACATCAGGTGGGACCCACTAGATTTGAATGTATTTACGATACTGCCACTAGAAACATTGTTTTTGTTTAAAAATAGGTTCTAGGTAATTTCAAAAAGCATCATTAAAAAACCATATTTTCAACAACATTTTTCAAAACAAAGTGAACACAGATATGTTGCCAAACGTGTGTTTTTATTTTTGAACATCAGTGTTCAATGTTTAAACTCAATGATCAAATAGCCTCTAAGAGCATTCGCATCAGTATTTGTATTTTACACATCCATTTTTACACTAAAAACCTACTTTTTCTATTTTACACTACCACTTTTACAAAACACCTGCATCAGCTCATTTATTTTACAAGTTATTTCAATAAAATATTCATTCCTCTCATTTTTTTATTACTTCCCTCAACTCCCTCTTAATATACGCGCGTATCTCTCTCTCTCTCTTTTCATTTTTGCTGAACAGCTCTCTCTCTCTCTCTCTCTCTCTCTCTCTCTCTCACTATCTCTCAAAAACAAAAACCCAGAGACCCACGAAGAAAACCTAGTGACTTATTGGTTCACGGCGACCCACGAACCGAAGTTCACGGCGACCCACGAACCGAGCCTTCACAGCGACCCACGAACCGAGCTTCACGGCGACCCACGAACCGAGCTCTGACGACACACAAACTGAGCTTCACGGCGACCCAGATCGTGTCTCACCCGCCGATCCATAAACCAAGCTCCGGCGACCCAGATCGTGTCTTCACCAGCCGATCCACGAACCAAGCACCACAAGCACCGATCTATCTCTCCGTTGGTTTGTCTGTGTAGGTTTGTTTGTGCGTGGGTCTGTTTTTGTGGATGTGTTTGTGTGTGGATGTGTTTGTGTTTGTGTGCATCTGAGAAAAAGAAAATATGTTTCTGAGGTAGTTGTGCATCGAAGAAGAGAGAGAAAATTTGGGGCGAATGAAAATTATTAAAATAATAAGTACACAAGCTACAGTACCCGTGT
Source organism: Quercus suber (assembly GCF_002906115.3). Classification (NCBI taxonomy): domain Eukaryota; kingdom Viridiplantae; phylum Streptophyta; class Magnoliopsida; order Fagales; family Fagaceae; genus Quercus; species Quercus suber. The sequence goes on from NW_027069547.1 coordinate 927,411, forward strand.
ATATTTACACGGGTACTGTAGCTTGTGGAAATATATACATGATTTTGTCCATTTTTTCACCCACTAATGTGGGTGTTTTTTTGCTCAAAATGTATAAAATTTACACTGTATATCTATTTTAGACATCTTTAACTGGGCTGATGCGAATGCTCTAAGGATCTTAGTTTAAATAGTATGATTTCTTTTATAGGACCCTTGCTTCTTTGGGTATGGTAGCAAGCTACTGGGATTGGGCATTAATGGGTTAATGATGTCACTTTTGAACATGTGTCAATTGCCTAAGCTGCTGCTGGAGCTATTGCAGTTGCTATTGCAGCTTTTGCTGGAGCTGTCACTACTTCTGCTAAAGTTGTTGCAGATTTCGCTAAAGTTAAGGCAATTTCTGCAAGAACTATTACTGGTATTTTTTGGCCAAGTTGCCTCTTGTGGAAAATTATATGTTTAGTCCATAGTTTTATTACAATATAATTTTGGTAAGTAATAGACTAGTTAATTGATATTTGATGAAGTTTTAGAAATGTAATTATGGTCTCTTTGTATTTTGACCAAATCTTAGAGAACAAGAAGAACATTTAATGCTAGATATGAAATATTAATATAGATTTAGTCATGTGCTTGGAATTAATTTAAATGAAATAATATAATTACATTTTTAAACCTATATTACATGATAAACATTAATATTTTATGTAAAGAGCATGGAGAATTTTATCATTTTAAGTGTTATGTGATATGAGAGGCTTACCAAATGCCACCTATTGCACACTAACTCATTAGAATTCAGGGAATTGGAGAAGACACGTCAAGCAACATATTTCCTTTATCAACTTTGAACCGCTGGAGTTTTACTGAACATACTTCTTAGCCCTTCAAATCACGACTCCCAAAATTCTCCCGATGAAACTCATGAGCTTGGATCATGAGCCAAAAATGAAATGATGTGTCATGAGCTTAAACCATGAGCTTTAATGAGATAATATCACCGTAGGTTTTGGACTATGGGCTTTGGCATTATTTTGTGTAAATATAGGCTCTTTTGAGCTTTAAAGTAGATTTTCCCAAAATTCATAATAATGTTGATATGTTATGAGTTGTCAATTAAATAAAGCCATATGTCCTTAACAGGAGTAAAATCCAAACTTTAAAGTATCAAGGTGTAAAATCTATATACCTCCAAATTTCAAGAGGTAAATTCCAAATTCTAAAACTTCCTGGTATAAAATCTAAACACGTATAAAATCTAAACACCTCTAAACTTTAGAAGCATAATTTGCAATTTAGAGTTGCCTACACTGTAGTAGATCTTAATTCAAGTAAAAACACCCATTTGAGGTCTCAAAAAATTGAAATCTATCACAAAACTATCTGCAATAATTATAATAAGGCCAAACCGATTTGAAAATAAAATTTTCCTTATTAAAATGTTTATGCATGGGATAAATGCTACATGGTGTTATAGATAATATTTTCCCATTTATCTAAGGAGCAAGCTGCATAGCACTGAATCCTAAGGATCAAATTTCAAAGCCAAGACGATAAGGCAACCAAAAGATTTTGCAATGCAATATAACTGCGTACGTACAACAGACATGTTCTATTTTGTTGTCAAATTGTTGTCCATCAATCTAAAAAACCAGTAATCTTTTCTGTTTCAATTGATTGTTATCTTCCACGGATTGACAAGAATAAGAAACTCGGATCATGTTAGATCATCTATCATCGCTGCATCTCTATAGAACAAATCTCAATGCAATCAGAGTTCTCACTCCTTGCACTTGGCTCCTCCATCTAGCTGGCTTAAAAGAACTGCAAAACTAGAAGCAATAAGCGGTCAAATATCTTATGGCCTATCTGAAACACATCTAGATGGAACGATAACCCCATCCAAATATAGATATACATCCCAAGAAACAGGCATAGTTCTCAAAAGTATACTTGAATTTAAATACTAAATCTTCCACACAGTATAAGTTTGAAAACAAAGGAAAAAATCAAGACCCAAACCAAAATCTAACACACTCCCTATAGCAAGACAATAATGTTGAGATTTATTTTCTCAAAGTAATCCGGCTTCCCCAAATCATGGACTCCATCTCTCCCTATTTGTTGTTGATCAGCTCATTAGTTCATCATTGTTGAGCACATTGGACCCTCTGAGCACCACCAGGCATATCATCATCCTCCTCGTATGCTTCTTGGGCCTGTGCTTGCTTGCGACGCATTTCATCCTCTATGTTCACGTCGTGCAGTGTAGTCTCCTCACATTCATCCAGCTCCATGTCTGTCAGCTGCACTGACGTCCTCGGAGGCAGTACAGCCTCCAGTGACTTGCACTGATCTGGGTTAAGGGCGTCTGGAAATTCAACTGTGAAGTGAATGTACAATTTACCCTTCATGAACGCCCTCTGGTACACCGGCATTCCCTCATCATTTATTGCCTTGTATTGGTCTGTGTCAAGAAGCAGAGAGATCAGTAATTCAGTACAATGAACAAAATTTATAAGGATTACCATTACTTATTATCAACAGGAACTTACACATGTACCCAAGTGATCGGGCACATGGGAGTGCATTTTAGCTGACTCCTATAAATCATTAAGGGTTCGTAGGGGGAAGGAAGTGCCAATAGAGTACCACAGATAATGGTAGCAAAGACCAAAGATTAACAACACACACCCCCCGCCCCCCCCCCCAAAAAACAAAAAACAAAACACCCACCCTTTCCAAAAAATCAATACAAAAACAGAAATATGGGGATAGAGATTATGACGAGCCAAGAATTTTGAAAAGACCAAAGTTATATTCAATTATTCAGTATTCATATCAGTGTTGGTAAAAGCGAGAGGTGCACTTAAGCACAAAGGCCTCCATTTTTAAAAATAATAATAATAATTTAAATAGTTATTAATGAGAAATGCAACAATCAAATGATCAAGTTGTCATATAAATTGAAATAAAAAATTTTATATAATTCATATAACATTTAGATAAGCCCTACTTTTGCAATTTTAACACAAAAATTGCAAGTCAAGTCATTTTATGTTTTTGGATCAGCTACATATGAGTACTTCCATGTAATATCCTTTCTTAAATCTCCAATATCCATAATTCCCTGTGACTAATTAGTAATATTAGTTAATAATTTAATCACTTAATGACTATAAGTCTATAAGAATTGGTCTGCTATGTTCAACATCAACCACTAAAGTAACTAAACAATTACCACAAATATATTCTATCATACTTTTTTTTTTCATGAATGAGAGCTAAGAATACAAGGACATAACAATGTGATAATTGGTACCAAGCAAATATCCAAATGGGAAAAAAATAGAATAAGAAGAAGCTGGGCAGGTTATTGTTTCAAGGAGAAAAAATAAAGATAAATTAAAAATTAAAAATAAAGAACTGGGAGGTTGTGGGTTTCAGGACAAATTACACTCAAAACATTTTTTTTGGATAAGTTACTAAAAATATGCCAAATCGATGGCTTATATCAATAATGCCAAGATCCTATAGTTTTAATTCAGTTTTGGTTTTTTTTTTTTTTAAAGATATAAAAGTGCCAAAAAGCATGCTTTAAGCTTTTTGAAAAAGCACAAAAAGTGCGCCTGAAGCGCTTCTTTGAATGACCCTAGCTGTTAAGACAAAAAGTGCTAGAGCCTTGGGGCATTGGGCTTTAAGCTTAAGCACGCTTTTACCAACACTGATTCATATACAATGATTCCAGTTAAATATGGCTCAATAGGCAGATTCAACCAAGGTTACAGGTTAGTGTTTACAGCTCATCAAAGTAAGCACGTGATACTTTTTGTGGGTAGTTACATCGCAAAAATGAGTCTTACCTATCACCTTACTCTCCTCCACCTTGATATTACATAGGGAAGAGGTGCCATTTAACATATAGACCATAAGTAAGCAAGTAATGCCCTCACAAACTTTTTCCAGACAAATATTTGACATCATCTGTATCCACCTTTGATTTTACTAAGTAAAGATGTAACATTATGATTTTGATGAAAGGGTGGGGGTCAACTTTGTGAAATATTGGTGCACTGGAAATATTTTTTTTTTATTGGTAAGCTACACACCCACGATCTCACCCTTTTTCTATGACGTGGAACCTCATCAAGCAGGGCCCTTTACACCCACCCTTAGGGAAAAAACCCTGGATACATGACCTCACCCGCCAAAACCGTGAATCAAGTATTTCAAGGAAACGCCTAGTGGTTGATTTGAAACTAGGATGTCTAGGTCTACAGCTAATCCCAAGCCTCCCACCCTGGATGGATGACCTCACCCTTCACCCATTCTTGTGTTTAGGAATCAGAGGATGACATGGTATTAGAGCCAGCGCTCAAAGTAAGTTTGGAATTCTAAAGCCCTGAAGTGTCATTAGAAATTAATTAACTTCTTATGAAATAATATCAAAAAATATCATCTAACGTCTAACAAACTAGTAAGTCTTTATTGACTTGAGCTAACCCTTAGCAGGACAACAATACTGAATTTCAAAGTTAAGTCTACACAAAATTTATGTAAAAAACAATAGACCCAAATGCTACTAAGTTTGTCAAAGTCATTCTGAAGTAAAAAGTAATAGATGAACTCTCATAGAATTACATCATAAAACCTCAGTAATAGCACACAAGATTGGCCGCTAACCATAACAAGCATTTCACTTTCAATCCTATGCAAACTCGACCATGAAAGGTGACTTAACAAGTAAGAATGATACACAGTGATAACGTAACTTACCAGGCTTAACAACTTCTCCTGGTTCAGATTTAATGAGGAGCGGCCTGCCATCCAAATGTGTCAATATAAATTGGAAGCCACAGAGTGCCTCGGTAAGGGACAACGTGTGTTCGACAAATAAATCTTCACCCTTTCGCTTAAATTTAGGGTGCTCTTTCTGTTGTAGAACAAAAACTATGTCCCCTGTGGCAGTGTCAGGCTGCACAGAAAGACAACCCAAATGCACAGATTAATAACCAGATAGCAGAGTTACATAGATATGGGAAAATATAAAAATATAAAAAAATAAATAGAATTGCTTTGCCTATCTCTAACCAGATTTGGATCCCAAAGACAACATTTTTTTTTAATTAGTAAGTTACACACACACCCGAACCTATGACCCCACGGTCCTTAACCCTCCACCTTGCACTTATAAGAGGAGGAGCCATTTGGGCCAGTGCTCATAAGCAAAGACAACATTAATATTTAAAAAAGGAAGAATAGACACAGCAGCCTCACCGCTTCATCAGCTTCTCCAGGGAATGTAATCCTCTGTCCATTTTGCATACCCTTCTCTACAATTACTTCCAAAACTTTCTTCTCCTGAACAACCTTCTCTCCCTTACACTGTGGGCAGCGGTCCTTGTCATTTATAGTCTCCCCAGTACCCTTGCACTCATTGCAAGCATGCTGCATTTGCTGGATCATGGAGGGGCCAAGGTGTCTAATTGAAATTTTGATTCCAGACCCTTGACAACCAGAGCATTTCATTGAAGCACCTGATTTAGAGCCTTTACTGCAAAACGTCGTACAAAAATCCTCATATAAGAAGCATGAAGAGCAAATAACTAACATGACAAAAACAAATAAAATATGGTACTGACCCCTTGCACTTGGAGCAGATCACATTACGAGAGAGGGATAGCTTCTTAGATGTCCCATTGTAGAGGTCTTCCAGAGAAACCTTGAGAGGATGGATCACATCCTCTCCCCTCCTTTGCCTTCGGCCTCTGCTGCTTCCACCACCTGGTCACGAGAAAACTAAGCACAAATATCCATATTTGTTTCATAAACAATTCGCAAATACTTCATGGCTAAAGATTCATACCACCAAATGGGCTTCCACCAAAGAACGACTGGAATATGTCAAATGGGTCATGTCCACCACCTCCACCACCCATTCCTTCCTTGAGAGCATCCTCACCATACTGATCATAGATCTCACGTTTCTCAGGGTCACTGAGAACCTCATAAGCTTGGGCCAACTCTTTAAACTGAAAACCCAAATTTGTCAAGATTCAGTACAGAAACTACCTCATCTAAATAATTAACAAAAAGCAAAACCAAACTATATATGATAATAAAGTGTAACACAACAAACAACAGGGAGACAGTATAGCCAAAATTAGGGTTGCAAAATTATTTGGCTCTTAGAAAATGCACTACCGGAAACCATAAAGAATTTTTAGCCAAGAACAGATGCGAAATGTAGCCATGTGTTAAAATTTAATTGAGGAACCCAATATACTGCACTAAATGAAATGCAGCTAGTTTCACCCAAAAGAAAGAAATTTCCATCCAAAAGTTCCAAAACAGATGCAAATGCACCATTGCACAAGTTCTTTCAATAATCATTGTCAATTAAGAACGAATTTCACAAACTTAATTTGCGAAAAACCAAAAGAACAAAATTGAAAGTTCACTTTTTTTTTTTTTTACATTACTCAATAACTTCTTTAATGCCCATGTCCTCAATTCAAAGCAAAGGCACCAGACACACGCACAGAAATACCTATATTCACAAACCATAATTGCCCATAACTTCCTCAACACACAAACAATACACAATTAACAATTCAATCCCCACATATCCATAGACTCCCAAACGAGTTTATTGACCTTAATATCAGTACAAGGAAGTACCTAACACAAACACCCAACACAACAAGAACTAAAATTCACATTAAATGTCAAACAAAAACCTACTATGAGAACAGATCTGTACAAGTTGACCCAACAAAACCAAACCAAAACACAATCAAGAAAAACCCAATTGCCCAAAACGACTAAGTAAACAATTCAACGAGCTAATCCATCAAAAATCAACAACAAAAAAATTAAATTTGAAAAAAAAAAAAAAAAAAACACACCTTTTCTGGGTCACCACCTTTGTCAGGATGGTTTTTGATGGCGGCTTTTCTATAAGCTTTCTTTAGATCATCCTGTGAAGCGTTCTTTGACACTCCCAGAATCTCATAATACTTCGTGTTGTCACTTTTCTTCGGTGCTCTCCCAAACATTTTCTCTTCTTATCTACAAAAACTCAATAAAACAATCAAAACCCAGATTTTATATCAGAATTCCAAACCCAAATCTGAGATCAGAAAACGGAACCAACCGATCTTGAATTGCAAGAAAAGGATGAGAGAGAGCCACAGAAGCAAAGCGAGACGGCGAGAGAGACAGAGAGAAAGAGAGGTATGAATGAGTTTTGGATCTGATTTTTAACTGAGAGAAATGGACGGTGGAGATTGATTTTTGAGGTGTACTATGATTTCTGAGAAATTGACTTTTCACGTATGAGTGAGTGGAGGTGTTAATAAGGATTGGAAAGATCTAGAATTTTGTTTTGCAAATTCTAAGGTTTTAGAAGTGATCTGGACCGTTGATTTAGTCCACAAGTCTTTTTTTTTTTTTTTTTTTCCTGTTTTTAAAATTGCTTTTAGCTGTGATCCAGTACCACTAGGAGGCTAGGAGTACCCAACTCATTATTAATTTATTAAATCTTTAAAAGGAAAGTAGAAACGTATGTGAAAATGGAAGTATAGGTTAATGGTAGCACGGATTTGTTGTTCATGGAAACTATCTTTTTTTCTTTTTTTTTTTAAAACACTCTTTTTTTTTTTGTTAAAACAAGGAGTTTGTTGTTCATGGAAACTATCTACTTTCCGTCTAGGATTCCTCTTTTTTTTTTTTTTTTTTTTTTTGAGAAAACAAAATGATTTGTTTTTTTTTTTTTTTAGAGAGAGTTTTTTTTTTTTTTTTTTTTGGAAACAAAAGCATTTCATTTAATTAAACAGAGAAATTAGAATCTTGGTATAAGGCTTCCCTACCTATTGGAGGAACATCTTCCATCCAAAACAAATCATGACTAATATTCTTAGCAAATTGAGCTAACTCATGAGCAACCCTATTGCCCCTTCTTTTAATACATTCAGTCCTTACCCATTGTAAATTCTCAATCAAATGATGAATATCCCCAATTACATTCCCAAGCATAGAATGATCAACCTGCATAGCTGAAATAGCTTTCATAACAGAACTATTATCTCCTTCAATGACTAATTCAAAGAAGCCTGCATCAACAACAAATTCAATAGCTTTTCTACATGCAAGTGACTCAGCTTCCTCACTACAAAATAACTCAAGTCCCTTAGCAGCCATGGCTGCCATAACCTCACCTTTCTTATTCTAGATGACTGCTCCAAAGCCAGAACAGTTGAGGGTCGAAAACAAGGCTACATCAAAGTTAAGCTTGAAAATCGAAGGTGGAGGGGGCTGCCAGGTATCCCGAGTAAACTGCCTTCCATATGCAGGTCCCATCAGAGCTGAAGCAATCTGAAATTCCTCAAGAAGCTCCCTTGCCCGATTGTTCAACCATCCTGGGTCATGGAACTTGCCTCCATGCACAACCCGATTCCTTTAATTCCAAATCAGCCATGCTTGGACAAGCACTACCTCCATATCCTGAGACTCAACCACGATCCAACAAATACTCCATTAATTGAACCATGTCAACCATACCCGACCCTCCCTTTTGTAGAATTTTTAAGCTTCCTCACCACACATCTCTAGCCGCATCACATTCCCAAAGAGCATGGACCATTGATTCTGGAAACCTTAAGCAAATTGGACACAACGCATTATCAGTGACTCTTCTCTTATACAGGTTCAACTTTGTTGGCAAGATTTCATTGCAAGCTCTCCACCCAAATACCTTAATTTTATTAGGTATTTGAAGCTTCCAAAGTGCAAACCAAATTCCCTTCCCAATACAGCCCCTTGAACTCTCGGCTACCCTTCCACCTTTCAATACTTCCCTAGCTACCTTGTATGCAGATTTCACAGTAAACAACCCTTTCTTTTGGTGCATCAAGATCATAAAGTCCTCCACATTTCTTCGACTGAGTTGTATTCTACATATAGTTTCGGCATCTTCTTTCTCAAACATCTCCATAATAAAATCAGCCCTCCATGCATGTAATTCTTGGTCAATTAATTCAACAACAGTCACCTCTCGAACTTCATCCTTAACTTGATGCAAAGGCGCATTAGTTGGATAATTCGATATCCATTTATCACCTAGAATCCGAATTGAATGGCCATTCCCAACTCTCCAACAACACCCAGACTTCAATATAGGAAGAGCAGCCATAATACTCTTCCAAACAAATGAACAATTTGAGGACTCCTTGGCATCAAAAAGGTGAGTTCTTGGGAAATATCTAGCTTTGAGGTATTGATATAGTAAAGAATTACTATCATGCATCAACCTCCACCCTTGTTTAGCTAACATAGCTAGATTAAAAGCCCTTAAATCCCTAAAACCCATTCCTCCCTCCTTTTTAGATAGTGTCAATTTTTCCCATCTTTGCCAATGAATTTTCCTTTCATTCTCCACCTGTCCCCACCAAAATTTAGCACACATTGCATCCAGTTCATCACAAAGTTTCAAAGGGAGTTGGAAAACACTCATGGTGTAAGTAGGAATAAACTGAGTCACTGCTTTAATAAGAATTTCCTTACCAGCCTTAGATAACATCTTCCCCTTCCATCCTTGCAATTTTTTCCATATCCTATCATCCACTCCTGATGATAGCTTTATCACCAGACTAAGACACTAATCGGTTTTTAGTGTAGGCGAAAATTGAAACTCAAATATCTTATTCAACCATCAAAGGTTTTACCAGTTGAGCTAACTAGAACCCATTAATTCCACTTTAGTTTTAGTTGAGAAGTCATTGGAAAATTGGTGTATAATTTCTAGTCTAGTATTAAATGTGTTTCATGCAAAAGTGTAAAATTATATATAGAATTAAGGATGCCATTAAAAAAAATAACTACCTAGTCTATTTTATTATTATTTGAAATTATATAAATCAATCTTATAAAAATAAAGAAATATATCTATACTATCTATAAGAGAATTCTCCTTTTTGAACCGGACTTTTATGTATTTCATAAATACCCATAAACCTTACATTCAATAAGGAAAGAACTTAAGATAGCTCAGTAAAAATATATCTCCAACTCTCCACTTAAAATACCTACAAAATAGAACACTCTCCTACTAATCCATGTCTTCAAAACAAACTTATACCAAAAAAAAAAAAAAAATCTTTTAAAAAGGGAAAATTATGACACTAGACCAAAAAAAAAAGTCTAATCACTCTTACAAAGCATGTGTGATGAGGCTAATAAAGTTATAAGAGCATAAATATTAGGGGTAGGGGTCCGTAGGGATGGCAATAGGGAGGGGCATGGTCGAAAAATGGGATTTTCACCTCCACTCCACATGGTTTTGTCTTAACCCATCCCTGCCCATTGGGGTCTTGTAGGGACACGTCCCGTCCTATAAAATCCTACTTCATGTTAATTTGCCCCACAATTATTACAAATTTTTTAATAAAACATGTTTCATTAATATAAATATACTTCAAATTATCAAATCAAACTAATTTTTAACAAGAATTGAATAATATTATCCAAGTTTTTAATAAGAAAATATCACTATAACAAAAAAATCTTAATATTCATGTATTTAAATAAGCTAGTATTGATTTGTTTGTTTAAATAATAGGGATTTAGGGTATGAAAAGTTTACAATTATAGGCCTTATGAACACGGGGCCAAGGGTGGGGCAATGCGAGGATGGGGCAGGGTGGGGTGGGATGGGGATAAAATGTCTAAACTCATCCCTGCCTCACCTCGTGGCAGAAGCTAAAATCTTACCCTATCCATACCCCACCATCTATATGGGGTGAGAAAAACTCATGTCGAGCGAAGCAGGGTGGGGAAAACTCACATGGGATGAAGCAGGGAGGAGCAGCGGGTCAAGGCAAGGCAGGGCAAAATTTTCATCCCTAATTGGGAGGTGTAAACCCCCCTCCCCCCAAAAAAAAAGCTATTTAACAACCTAAATTCTTGAAAACGTGCAACATCCAAGTTGCCATATGTAAAAAATTATATCAACTTGCTGTAATAAGTTGGTATAAATTTACTATAGCAAGTTGCTAAAAATTAAATAATATATTTTTTTATTCCCACTATGGAGAGAGAGAGAGAGAGAGAGAGAGAGAGAGAGAGAGAGAGAGATCCCCCCCCCCCCCCCCCCCCAAAAAAAAGCTATTTAACAACCTAAATTCTTGAAAACGTGCAAGTTGCCATATGTAAAAAATTATATCAACTTGCTGTAATAAGTTGGTATAAATTTACTATAGCAAGTTGCTAAAAATTAAATAATATTTTTTTTATTCCCACTATGGAGAGAGAGAGAGAGAGAGAGAGAGAGAGAGAAGTAGTTTATATTATTTTATTGGGTTGTATGTAAAAAAAAAATGGGGATGTTGGATGTATTGTTAAATAAGTTGGTAAAATAGATAAAGTAATATTTTAGAGGGTAAAATATGTATATTTTTACAAACCAGATGTGAATGCTCTAAGACACCAAAAGAGATTATTCAAGCCTTTTACCTAAGATCATGCACAACCATTAGTTAAATAAATTTGTGTCATGTTTCCCACAAGATAACAACTCAAATCATGACATACGTGAAGTAAATAGACCAAATGTCTCATACACAAACTGGAAAATTCAAGAAATTCTTAATCTTACAAAAATGGGCATAATATTAATACATAATACACACACACAGAGTTTTCTCATCATACGCGCTTCGTGCATGCGATGAGCATCTTTTTTTCTTTTTCTTTTTTTAGGGTTTACATGTTTTCCTGTAAATACTAAACATTGATTCATGGCCTTATTTTTCACAGGAATTTCATCCTACTTTATCTCTCCTATTTCCATGTCTTCCATTCTAGAACCCCTCATCATGGACAAATCAATTGCAATAAAATAAAATAAATAATTACACTTTTTAACTTGAAATTCTATAGTTAGCAAAATTACAAAAAGAATGCAAAAAATTGAAAAAAAAAAAATTCTATTCACACTTGTAACTCACTCATATACAACAAATAATAACTTTTAAGGAGAATTGAAAAGGAGAAAGGAAAGGAAAACAAAACAAAACAAAACAAATAGGGTAAGAAACAATGCCATCTCTTGAATATTTTTCATTGGCTAACTTTGTTCTCATTTGGTCCTTAGTTCCTTACTTTTTCCCCTCATAAAAGCATATATACAAAAACTACCGTTGCTCTAATAACCCTAAAATCACTATTATACAATGTTTATTATTTCAAGTTATTTTCTTACAATTTCCATAACAAATAAATCAAAATCATATGAGCAATAAAACAATAAAAATAAAATAAAAATAGTACTAGATGAATTACCTTGTAGGAAATGGCTACTCCTTCCTCTGAGAGAGAAAAAAAGATGTTTTTATAATTTGAAGATTAAACAAGAGGAAGAAGGACACTTATTTGTGTAAGTCCCTAATTTTAGGGATATGAATAAGGGATTATCTTTGAGAGAGAGAGAGAGAGAGAGAGAGAGAGAGAGAGAGAGAGAGGGCTTTTTTTTTTTTTTTTTAAATAATTTAGCTAAATTTTAGGAGTTATTAAATTAGCAATTTTACATGTCTAACCCTTTCGGCACAAGCACTTGTGACGAGGGAGTATGCCTTAACCAAGTGCACCGGGCAAAGGGTGAATAAAATGGAGTTGTCACCTAGATTAGGTCTAGGAACTATAAATGTAGTGCTCTTCATGGAAGGACTGATCTTACTAGAGTACATATTTAGAGTTTAGATATGGGGATGGAAAGGTGTTAGGACCCTAACACCACTTGACTCATGGATCGGTCTCCACTCATTGTCTTCCACATCCTAATTCTATCAAAGAGTCTCCTAATAGAAATCCTACACACACACACACACTAAGTCTATCCTGAACATGCATCTAGCATACATCCTAACATTCATCTATCATGGCATATCACATACATATTGTGGGTGCAACGGAGTACTCCTCGACCTTTGGAGTGGACCGTGGCTAAGGGTAAAAAATGGAGTCGCCACCTAAATTAGGTCTAGGAACCATATTAGGCCCTTTAGGCCATTCACTTACATATATAGGTCTGCATACCAGATTATGGGTCCGGAGTTTCAGTATGACTTGGGAAGGTGTTGGGCACTCAAGATTGCCCGGCTTTTGGGTTGGCCTCCATTATGCGTTGCTAGGCCATATTTAAATAAAGAAGTTATTAAAAGAGCTTTAATCCTTAACCTAAACATACATCATGCACTTAAATGAAATAACACACACAACATGTTAAAGATCACATCACAATATAAAAAGGAAACAAATAAAACACAATCAAACAAAATAAATTAAACATGAAAAGTTGACAATTAAATAAAACACACAAGGAAAAAATATCAAGTAAACCAAACATGGCAAAAAAACTCAAACAAACATGGAAAATAATTAAATATAAATAAGGCGAAAAGCACATTTTAGCCCTTACATTTTCAGGCGATTTCTATTTTAGTCCCTACATTTTATTTTTACCGCTTTTAGTCCCTATCTTGAAAAACGGTTCCTATTTTGGTCCTTGCCGCTACTCATTTAACAGAAATATCATACGTGGCAAACGGTCCAATAATAAATGTTGACGTGTCTATTAAAATAATATTAAAAAAGCCACGTCAGATAAAAATAATATTAAAAAATGCCACGTCAGCAATTTAATTTTTGAAAAAAGCCACATTAGATAAAAATAATATAAAAATTTCTAACCTAATTATTTTTTAAAAAAAGAAAAGAAATTAGTTAAATTAATTGTTTTTTCCTTTTTTTTAGAAGAACATGAAGAACGTGCCAAGAGCACGTTTCCCATTCCTCTTTCTCTATTCATAGTTCTCCGTCTCTCCCTCCATATCTCTCTTCTACGTTTCCCATTCCTCTTTCTCTATTCATAGCATGTTTCGCTCATCTATCTCTTCTCATCTAACTAAGTTTTGGTTGGATCGAATCGATGGTTGCTGGGTTTTAGTGGTGGCGTTTTAGTGGTGGGTTTCGGTTGTGGAGTTGAATCGATGGCTGGATTTGGTGGTGGGTTTTTTTCGGTGTTTGCTTGATCCATTTGGTGGTGGGTTTCAATGCTTGTTGGATCAGTTTAGTGGTGAGATTTGGTGCTTGCTAGGCTTGTTTGGTGGCTGGGTTTCGTGATGGTCTTTTTGGTGGTGGTTGGGTTCTATTTGAGGTGGTAGTGGTCGTGCCTTTGGGTTTTGTTTGGGTGTTTGGTGATTTTTTGTTTAGGTGTTTGGTGAGTTAGGTATTGGGTTTGGGTATGAATTGCTCGGCAGTGTATGGTTTGATTTCTGGGCTTGTGGTGTATGTTGATTTATGGGTTTGTGGTGTATGTTGTCTAAATCTAAATTGACTACTCATTTGGAGAAGATTTCGAATCCATAGTGGAATCAGGTGTATGCTTTCTCTAAGATCTTATTCAAGCTTCGCTGGGTTTGGTTGTGCATGGATGCCGAATATCTGGGTTTGAGTTTTGTGTTTTTTGTGTTTGGTTTCAAAGCATAAGAAAATCTTGTTGAATTTTTGTGTTTCGTAAATTTTTATGGGCATATCTTTTTATTTTGTAAATCTGAGTGATTTTATGGTTTTGGTTGCTAAGAAAATGTAAGAAAAGAAAAGTACATTTTTAATTTTTAATTTTCTGGGCAAGCTTATTTGGGGAAGAAAAATGAAGAACACGTTCTTCATGTTCTTCCAAAAAAAAGGGAAAAAAATTAATTTAACTAATTTCTTTTCTTTTTTTAAAAAATAATTAGGTTAGAAATTTTTATATTATTTTTATCTGATGTGGCTTTTTTCAAAAATTAAATTGCTAACGTGGCATTTTTGAATATTATTTTTATATGACATGGCTTTTTTTAACATTATTTTAATAGGCACGTCAGCATTTACAATTGGACCGTTTGCCATGTAGGATATTTCTGTTAAATGAGTAACAGCAGGGACCGAAACGGGAAGCATTTTTCAGGATAGGGACTAAAAGCGGTAAAAATAAAATGTAGAGAGTAAAATGGAAATCGCTTGAAAATGTAAGGACTAAAATGTGCTTTTCACCTATAAATAATTAACCTAAACAGAGTCAAACAGAATTAAAGAACATGTGAAAAATGACTAAAATGATAAAAAAAAAAAAATTGCTCTAATATGGGTTTGTGCGTACACATAATAATCCTTTTAAGCTAAGTTTTTTTTTTTTTTTTTAATATTATTTATTTATTTATTTTCTTAAATACTAACTACCAAGTTTCCTTTGTCAACTGTCCAAGCTGCTTTTAGTGCCAAGGAGTTTGTGGATGCTTCCCACCAACAAATGAAGGTTGAGGAGGGTAGGTGAGTTGCTACTATTGAGGCCTTCAAGGTGGCCGAGAAAAGGTTAAAGAGTCTGATGCCAAGCTCGCAGAGGAAAAAAACGGGTAGTTAAAGTGCCAAGGAAACGCTAGATGGGACGAAGGATGCTAAGAAGGCCAAGGATCAGGCAGAATAGAAGGCTACGAAGTAGGGGTAGCTAAGACCAATGAGGCCTTCAAGGCCAAGGTCTTGGGGGTATGTAGAGCATACTACCTCCAAGTGTGAAATGAGGCTCTTAACCTGGTAGTGGTTGAGGCCTTATTGGCACTTAAGAGAGTGGAGAATGTGTATTACTCCCCTGCAATCTGGGCACCAGGCTCCTCAGCCTCCCTAGATGATGTAGCCCCCAACGTTGGAAGCCCTATTGAAGAGGCTTCTTCCAAGGACCCTCTTCACTCCAACAGTCCTCAGGAAGTGGCAGAATAAGCTGACCCAGTTGATAAAAAGAAAGAAGTTTCTAAGGAGGTCGCCCCCGAGAGGACCAAGCCCTCGGACGCACCCAAGGATTCCAAGGAAGGAGTGGTCTCTCAAAACATAGAGTTGGTTTTGGCAACTCTCCCCAGTCTTGCCAAGGAAGAAACCAAGGGTAAGGGCTTGGCATCCTCGGTAGCAACAACCCCCTAGCCCACAAAGAATCCAAAAGACAAACTTGTAATAAAGATGAAACCATGAATTGTGTTTTGTTGTTGTTGTTGTTGTTGTTGTTGTTTTATTTATTTATTGTTATTCCCAGAACTTGAATTTAGTTTGATCTTTTGTAATCAACTTTGCCTCTTCCCAAGGCTCAAATCAATGATAACTATAAGTTTTTCTTTCGTATTTGTGATGTTTGTATTGATCTTAACATAGTTTGTGTCTTATCTAACACTTAACTAACCTAAAGGTGAATACAACTCTATTCATGTATATAAATGGTAATGTACCAATTCATGTCAGACTCCATCTAACTTTCCTTCCATTACTAAGTTTAAGGAGCTAGATACAATAATCAACTCTTACATAGATCATAAAATATACTCCCAAATGCTTTAAGTGATGCTCATAGGCATGCAATTGAACATTTCAATGAATATCTATATTATTCAAAATGGCTGATCCTATCAGACCTTTAAATAATTTATAGGTAGTATTAATTTACCCAAAACATGTGGTCTGAGGAGCCATGCATAGCTAAGGTTCTGTTTAACACTTAGAAAAATGATTTAAAAATATCAATTTACCCAAGGTATGTGGTCCAAGGAGCCAGTAATGACCAAGGTTTTTGATTGATACTTAGAAAAATGGTTGCAGGTATTAATTTACCAAAAGCATGTGGTCTGAGGAACCAAACATAACTGATGTTCTGTTTAATACTCAGATGGATGTCAAGAAGTATTAATTTACCTAAAGCATGTGGTCCAAGGAGCCAGGCATAGCTAAGGTTCTGTTTAATACTAAGATAGTTAACCTAAAAATATCAATTTACCCAAAGTAGGTGGTTCAAGGAACCAGTCATAACTGAGGTTTTGTATAACACTTAGATGAATGTTAGGAAGTATTAATTTACCTAAAGCATATGGTCCGAGGAGCTAGGAATAGCTAAGGTTTTGTTTAATACTTAGATAGTTAACCCAAAAATATCAATTTACCCAAGGTATGTGGTCCGAAGAGCCAGACATGACCAAAGTTTCTGTTTGATAATCAAACAAATAGTAGGATGCATGACGCATAATATAATAAACCCAAATATGGTAAAAAAAAAATCTTTTGTTAATAATAATACCTTCAAAGGTTGTTTACATTTCAGGGGCATGGTACAACTTTTTCATCTAAGTCTTCAAGATAGTATGCACCTATTCCAGCCATTGATGTGATGTAATATGGCCTTTCCCAATTGGGCCCTAAGTTTCTTCAGGCTGAGTTCTTGGCAGTACCCAAAACCTTTCTTAACACCAAGTTTCTAGGCACTAGTGGCCTTAACCTTACATTTGAGTCGTACCCTTGCTTGAGCTTTTGTTGATAGTACACTAGCTGAGCCATAGCATTTTCCCTTCACTCTTCAATTAAATCTAAACTCTCTTCTAATAGCCCATCATTGCTGCTCGAAGCAAAAGAGCTTGTCCTTAGCATTGGAAATACTATCTTTAGAGGAATCACAGCCTCGGCCCCATAAGTCATTGAAAATGGCGTCTCCTCAGTCGACCTATGAGGTGTAGTCTAGTATGTCCAATGAACGTGTGGCAACTCTTCCACCCATTTTTCCTTTACGTCATCTAGCCTCTTTTTGAGCCCACTTACTATGACCTTATTGACAGCTTCCCTTGTGGATATGCCGGGGTGGAATATCTATTTGTTATGCCCAAGTTACAGCATTACCTCCTAAAGGCTTTGTCATCAAACTGAAGACCATTGTCCGAGATGAGTGTACGAGGGATTCAAAACCGGGTGATAATATTTTTCTAGACAAATTCACATCCTTAATATTTGCTAGGGGTTTAGCATCAACCCATTTGGTGAAGTAATCTATGCCGACCAGCAACCATCTCTTATTCCCTATTGCCTTAAGGAAGGGCCTTATAACATCTAAGCCTCATTGAGTAAAAGGCCAAGGGCTAGATAGAGGGTTAAGGACACCTCTTGGTTGGTGAATGTTTGGAGCGAATGTTTGGAGCAAATCTTGGGCATTGGTCGCACTTCTTCACGTACTCTTATGCTTCCCTTTGCATATTCGGCCACCAATATCCCTAAGTGAAGGCCTTATAAGATAGAGATCTGCCTCCTGTATGGCTTCCACAAATCCTTTCATGTAATTCTTCTAGTAGTAGTTCAATTGCCTCAGGGTGTATGCACAGCAGATACGGGCTAGAAAAGGAGCGTTTGTACAACTTTTGGTCTTGGGACAGCCAAAACTAGGGAGCCTTTCTCTGTACCTGGTCAGCCTTGAACTTCCCCTTGGGCAGGATGTCCTCTTTAAGGAATAGTACAATAGAATCCATCCAACTAGGTCCCACTCAGACTTGATGAACATGGACCATCCTCCTCCTCATTTCAATAGGTTTACACAAGTCTTCCACAAGGAAAACTCGAGGTAAATCTCATGCCGAGGAGATGGCGAGTGTGGCAAGAGAGTCAGCATATGTATTTTTGCTTCTAAGAATCTGTAATAAAGTGAAAGACTCAAAACCTGATCGCAAGTGTCTAACCTGATTCAAGTATTCTTACTTTCTTGGATTTTTAGCCTCCAACTCTCCCTTTACCTGGCCTACCACTAACCTCGAATTTGAAAACATCTTTATTGTTCTTCCTCCCATTTTTTGAACCATAGTCATCCTTATCAACAGGGCTTCACACTCAACTTCATTATTTGTGGCTGAGAAACCCAACCTAAAGGATTTTCAATAATAATCTTCTCAGGAGAAGTTATGACTTGCCCCACTCTAGATCCTCTTTGGTTCGCTGCACTATCAATATATACTCTCCAAGATAAAGGTTCATGCAAGGAGACCATGCCAACTAATTTTTCATCCATGTTATGCTTTCGAGCTTCCTTTTTCAACCGGGATTCAGCGAACTCGGCCACAAAGTCTGTGAGAACTTGACCCATGACAAAGGTGCGGGGCATATACTTGATATCAAAAGCCCCTAGGATCATACCCTACTTGGAATCCTCCCCGTGTAATTAGCACTCCGAAGAAGAGTTTCGAGTGGAAGTTGGGCTAGGACAAAAACTGTGTGGGATTGGAAATAGTGGGGGAGCTTACGCATAGCATGCACCATTGCTAGAATGGCCTTTTCTAGTGGTAAGTAGGGCACCTCGGCCTCATGCAATGACTTGCTCACATAATAAACTGGCCTTTGCACACCATTATTGACCCGTATCAGTACCAGGCTCACCGCAAGGGACCCCACAACGATGTAAGCAAACAAAACCTCATCCACCTCAGGCCTGGACATAATGGGTGGCCGAGAAAGGTATTCATTTAGTGCTTGAAGGGCAAGACACACTCCTTCATCCATTCAAATCCTTTCCGTTTGTTCAATAACTAGAAGAAAGGTCTACACTTGTTTGCTGATTGAGAAATGAATCGGTTTAGAGTAGCAGTCATCCCTGTCAACTTTTGGACTTCTTTGGGATTCCGAAGTGGCCGTAAACTATTAATTGCTCTAATTTGGTCAAGATTGACTTCAATTCTACGGTGAGTGACCATGTACCCTAGAAACTTTCTTGAACCAACACCGAAAGAGCATTTAGAAGCATTAAGGTGTAGATTGTGTTTCCTCAATATCTCAAAGATATTCTTGAGGTCGTTAACGTGCTCAGACTCCAACTTACTCTTGACCACCATATCATCAACATAAATCTCAATGTTTTTTCCTAACTATGACTCAAACATCTTGTTCATCATCCTTTGATATGTAGATCCCGCATTCTTTAAGCCAAAGGGCAAAAACTTGTAGTGGTAATTCCCAATAGAAGTTACAAAAGCTGTCTTCTCTTGATTGCCCAAAGCCAAAGGTATCTGGTGGTACTCTTAAAAAGCGTCCCAAAAGCTCATCCGAAGATGGCCTACAGTTGTGTCCACTAGCTGGTCTATTCAAGGCATGGGGAAAGGATCTTTTGGCTAGGCCTTATTCAAATATATGAAGTCCACACATACCCGCCACTTTCTAGTCTTCTTCTTCACAACGATAGTATTGGCTAGCTAGTCAGGGTAGAACACTTCCTTAATAGTCCTAGCCGACTTAAGCTTATTCACATCCTCCTTTATAGCATCAGAGTGTTCTTTAGACAAGCACCGAGGTGGTTGCTTCCTAGGGAGGATATTCAAGTTGACGTTTAGATGACAGTAAGTGAAGTCTGGATTAACCTGCAGAGCTTCATAAGCATTCTATGCAAACACATCAATATTCCTCCTAAGAAACATGATCAGCTCTTCCTTCTCCTGAGGTGGCAGCTAAGCTCCAACCTAAAAATATTTCTTTGGGTCACCATCTATAATGATCTCCTTTAGCTTCTTACACTTTACCCTTTTTAACTCAACATCCACAGATAACACCGAGATCCTTGATTGCTATAAACTCCCCTCAGTAGAAGTCAAGGACTTAACTCCAAGTTGATGCATAATTGCAGCCACCAAGCACTGCTTAGCCACAAACTGGCTCCCAACTAGCTCTTTAATTTGGTTTTCAGATGGATACTTCACCTTTAAATGTAGGTTGGAAGAAACGGCTCCCAAGGCATGAAGCCAGGGCCTTGCCATAATGGCAATGTAAATGGAGTAAGCATCCACCACGATGAAGTCAACCTCTACCACTTCTGACCTTGCTTGCACTGGTAACCTGATCTGACCCCTTGGAATGACAATTTTCCCATCAAAGCCTACCAAAGGTGAATCATAATGTGTTAAATCCTCAGGTCTCAACTTTAGCCAATTGTACAGATTAGGGTACATGATCTTCATAATGCTGCCCTAATCTGTCAACACCCTTTTCACATCATAGCCTCCTATCCTAAGGGTAACCACTAAAGCGTCGTCATGCAGCTGTATGGTGCCCACCTTATCCTCATCCAAGAAACTCAATATTGGATGGATCTCTACCCTAGCTCTCTTCGGCTTAGGGTCGGATTCCTCGGTAGATGGCCTAGCTATAGACATCACCTTAGAGGGGTGAGAACCAGTTCTTTTTGGCTCAGCGAGGATAACACTAATTGTGCCCAAAAAGGGCCTTGAAAAAGCATTCCCTTGAGCCCCTGACCCTGTCTAGCTTCCCTACCTGTTAGGCCGATATAAAAACTATTTTAACCTTCCATCTCTGACCAGTTGCTCCAGATGATTCCACAAAGTCCTATAATCCTCGGTGGTATGTCCTCGCTCCTGGTGGTACTGGTAATGAAAGCTTTGGTTGTGCTTCATGGGATATCCTTCCATCCTGTTTTGCCATTTGAAGTATGGCTCATTCTTGATCATCTCCAAGACTTGATGTATTGGCTCTCGAAACACTGTGTTAACCACTTGAGGGGCCATAGACCTAGATTGCCCAGCAAAATCCCTCCTATCATGAGGGATGACCTTAGCCTTTCCCTTCTCTTGCTGCTGGTCTTCCTTAACCCACTTGTATTCGTATATACAATCCATAAGCCAGCACACACTCATTATCGACTTCTTGGTCATGGACTTTCTTAAATCATGCTTGGCAGACAGGTCGACCTTAAAAGTCCTTATAGCCACAGTACCTGTCTGAGTAAGTTTTTAAGGTCTCCTCTTCTCACATGGACATGGACAACAAGGAATCTAAAGGTCGAGGAACCCTACTGCACGTAATAAAATGAGATCCAAACCATGTGAGAACCTACACTCAGGCCATCAAACCACCTCATTGACACATGCCCCAAGCTGGATGAGAATACCTTACACATCAAGGTCTCATTCTCAGACAAGTAAAATAGATTCAGATGACAAGAAAATGAAGATAGACTGGTTTAAACTAAAGAAAATCATCCTTGGCACAATCCAAGGAGATCAGTTCTTATATATTTCTTCAAATTTGATTAAAAGTTCAACTCTTGGTTACTATGTGTTTTTCTCTTAATTTCTTGATCCCCTTCCCTTAGGGTCTTCTTTCTATTTTATACTATCCTTTTGCTTCATCTTTATTCTTCACGTGTAGACCAGGTTGCTGGTCTTGATCCTTGTCCCATTAGCACCTTCTTGAAGTCCTTGGGGAGTAGCTGTAAGGATGAAAGATACTATTCAGGTATCACTTCTTCATTAATGCAGCCAGAGAGTTAGCTGCAACGCATTTAATGCGGTGGTAACAACTTTCCCTTTAGATATTTCATGGCCTCCTTCTATCCTATTCCTTCTTGATACTTATCCTAATCGGTGGAATTATTCAGAACGTTGCTCTTGATGTCAGACTGCACCTTCTAACCTTGGCTTTACTCAATTGAGGAAGCATTCCTCCTCGGGCCGCCTTCTTGGATGATCATGATCAGACTTCACCTCTTTACTTACTAACACAGACTCTTAGGAATATATTTACCCATCCTCAGACTATTTAAAGTCCTCGAATTGGGCCCTTGGCCCAATATATACATAGATATGTATTCATGGACCTATCACCCCTATATTACTAATGCTAGAGGCTAGAGTCATCGCACACAATTTTTTTTATTTATTAAATCACTAAAATCCTTAAACCCTTCAATTCCCTTTAAAGACACGGTTCTCTCTCTCTCTCTCTCTCTCTCGCTCTCTGTGTTCTTAGTTTATCATTTCACCATAAGATCTTTGCATCAAATCTCACCTTTTGTTATTCTGTTTCTAATTTTTTGCAAAAGTCCTCTAAAGGACTCCTTGACTTTATCTGAAGATTTAGGGATGCTTCTCTTGATTGTTGCATTGATAACATGTCTCATGAGTATCGAGCCCATTTAGAGAATCTTGATATTATTCAGTTTGCCTTGCTGCTCTAGAAAGCTCATAAGACTGCCGTATCGGTCAAGTCTCCCAACGCTGAAAAGCCCAAGCCAGAAAAGAAAAATGCTCCTCAAGGTTTCATAGTTTCCAACAATGAACCAGCAGTTAGGGAGAAGCAAAAAAGGGAAAAGGAAGAAAAGTATCCTCCCATACCATGCATTGATGAAGAAATGAATGCCGTTATGGACAGATGGATGACTGAAGGGGTACTTAAGCCCTTCAAGCCTATCCGAGAGCCTACTCCGAAAGATATGCGAAAACCTTTCTATTGTCGGTATCATCGATATATGAGTCATGGAACTAGGGATTGTAGAGCAGTCCAGAGAACATTCCATAAGAACATTTTAGATAGTACTTTGAACCTCACTCGTGAGCAAGGGGTCTAGTGGAACCCACTGCCTCAGCATCACAAAGGGAAAGCCACAGCAGTTGTACTCTTTCATAATGGGGCTGATAAGGATGAAATGGCCAGTGGTACGGGTATGCCCCCAACAACTATCTCTGCTTTCAAAGAAGCCCTAGCTTTCGGAATTTGTTCAACCAGTTAGGGCTCAAAGAGGAGTCAAGGAGAATAATGACCAGAGCTTTTGTATCCATTGCTACCAACTCAAGAACCCACTACCTCATAGCCAAAGTTCATGCTAGCTGAGCCTTCTTGGAGACTACTAATGTCATTACTGTCACCGACGAGGATATGGAGGTATAACACCCTGTTCATAGTAAACCATTATATATTGCTGTTTAGATTAATGATGTTCACATAAGAAGGGCACTAGTCAACACTGCTGCATCACTTCATCTTATTCCAACTAGCACACTGAAAGCAGCTGGGATCCCACTCAGTAGAATATCTAGGGCTCATATTGAAGTTTTTGGTTTTGTTGGAATTCATGAATGCACTATTGGAAGTATATAGTTAGTTCTTAAAGTGGGGCCCATTGTTGCCCTCACCAGATTTCATGTTATAGACTCACCCATTTCTTATCATGCTTTACTTGGGAGGCCATGGCTCCACAAACACAAGCTTGTGCCACCTACTTACCACTAATGTGTCAAGGGAAGATTTAATGGTAAGCCCATACGCATCCCTGCTAATCCTACACAATTTGATCTATCTGAGGCACACTACTTTGAGGCTACTTTCTGTGATGAGCTCACCCCAAGTGGGGAAGATTCTACTTCAAGCCCTATTGGGATCCCATTACCTAGCTGGTAAGATATTGAGAACAACCTAGAAATAGACATGGGGTCTTTACTTGATCAAAGGAAAAAGAAAAGAGAACGTGGGGAAACCCCCAGCGGTGTCTCACAGCCACGATGTGTATAGATCCAACTGCCAAATAGTTGTTTAGGGCATCATTTGTGACGGTATACCCCTCTAGCTGTCTCAAACAGAAGGGTCCTAGAATGAATGAAGCAAGCTCTACACCAACATAATGTTATACTCAAGAAACAGAAACCCCAGTAGTAGAAGAAAATCTGGCTAGTAGTCTGGAAGAACTGTCTAAAGAGCCTCCAGCGGTAACTAATTTTTCACCTGATGTGGAGTTGGAGACCATTAATCTCAGTGATGATCCTAGTATCCAGTGATTAGCTTCAGTTAATGGAACTATGAAACCATTGTAAAAGGCTCAACTCATTTCATTATTAAAAGAGTACATCGATGTCTTTGCTTGGGAGTACCACGAGATGCCCGGTTTGGATCCTAACCTAGTAGCACATGCTCTTAACCTGGAACTAGGGGCAAAGCCAGTAGTACAGCCCATGCGCACCTTCCATCTTGATGTTGAAGCTCAAATTATTCAAGAAGTTTAGAAACTCGTCACAGCTAGGTTCATCAAGCCTATCATGCACCCAAAGTGGCTTTCAAACATTGTACCGGTCAAGAAAAAGAATGGAAAAATACAATGTTACGTCGACTTTCAGAACCTTAATAAAGCAAGTCCCAAAGATAAATTTCCACTTCCAAACATGGATATGCTCATTGATTCAGCTACCGGGCATACTATGTTTTCATTCATGGATGGCTTTAGCGTTATAATCAAATCAGAATGTCATCCAAAGATGCAGCCAAAATAGCCTTTCGAACTCTTATTGGCAACTTTTACTACACAGTCATGCCCTTTAGTCTCAAAAATGCTGAAGCCACATGTCGAAGGGTTATGACCGCAATCTTTCATGACATGATGCATAAAGAAATCGAAGACTATGTGGACGACATTGTTATAAAGTCAAAGACAAGAGGAGATCATCTTGCTATCTTACGAAAAGTCTTTGAAAGGTGTCAGCTTTACAAGCTTCACATGAATCCACTTAAATGTGCCTTTGGAGTTACGACTACGAAATTTATGGAATTTCTTGTCCATCAAAGAGGCATAGATGTCGATCCTAGGAAAGTGCAAGCCATTACTACTATGAAGCCACATACTACACTCACACAGTTAAAAGTTTCCTTTGTAAGCTCTCATACATCCAGTGGTTTATTCCAAGTCTCACTACCCTCATGACTGTCTTTACACCACTACTGAAAAAAGGAAAACCCTTCAACTAGATTTCCAAATGCCAACAGATATTCCTCTAACTGCAACAACTCAAGACCAAGCTGTTAACTGTATGTGCACACATACCAGGAAAACCACTCAAGCTGTATTTGGCTACCAATAATGAAGCAATTGGGGTACTCATAGCCCAAGATGATCAAGAAGGGAAGGAGCAACTGCTTTATTGTATTAGCAGAAAGTTAAAAGATGCTGAAACCCACTACCTAAGGGCTGAAAGGGCTTGTCTTGCTCTAATATATGCTGCCCAGTAGCTGCGTCATTATCACTATCTCACACGATACAACTTTTAACAAAATCTCATCCTATTCACTTACTTTTGAAGTGATCGGCTCTTTCCAGAAGGCTAGCACAATGGCTTTTGCAATTATCTAAATTTGAGATCATAGCAATCACCCCTATAGCCGTAAGAGGCCACGCCATCACTGATTTATTGTCAAATTTTCCTGTTGAAGACAGTTGAGACATCACTGATAATGTACCTAGTTGGCTGCCAAAAATTGCACTAATGGAAACAGCTGGGGCTGTTTGGACCTTACGAATTAATGGATCCTCCACCACTTTTGAAGGTAAGGCTGGAATAGTCCTATCCAAAAGTACCGGAGAAACAATAGCTATGTCATTCAAGCTTGATTTTCCATGCACCAACAATGTGGTTGAATATGAAGCATATGTTATGGGCTTAGCAATGGCTCGTGAAATGGGTATCAAATATTTTCAAGTAATTGGGGATTCAAATTTGGTTGTTTGCCAAGATAGAGGAGATTTTGCACTTAAGGAACCATCTCTAGCTCTGTATAGAGCTATGGCTCAAAGGTTGGAGGACTCTTTTGAAGAATTCAATATTGAACACTCCCTAAGGTCTGACAATCACTTTGCCTATACACTAGCCACATTGGGATCAAAAATCAGATTTGAAGGTGCAACTACAAATGTCACTACTGTGAAAAGGCCTATTCCAGTTGTACAAATACTGAAAGAAGAGTTCTTTGATCAACTGCTGGGGCAGACAGATTGGCAATCTCCCCATAAAGAAGCATTATTATCACTAGATGAGAAAGATCATTTAAAGGAGCTCAAAGATTATGCTTTAATGGCAGGAGATCTGTACAAAAAACTTCCTGGAGGAGTGCTAGCTAGATGCTTGAACCCTGGCGAGTCCACTAAGCGATTGAAAGAAGTTCATGAAAAATCATGTGATGCCAGCAGTTCTGTTAGTCTCTATAGACACCTCTGGCAATTAGGCTATTACTGGCCAGAAATTAGTGAACAAGCTACTACTGTCCAAGAACAATGCACCAGCTACCAATACGCTTTTGATCAGATGGAATTATATGCAGCCCTTACCATCAGTGATTGGCGCATACCCTTCCTTGAGTATTTCATAGAAGGCATCTTACCTGACAATTATGAGGAGGCCTACCACTTGAGAAAATTGGCTACTCGTTATTTTGTGGAATAAGGTATTCTTTTTCGGAAGGGATTCAATGGGAAGCCTTTGAAATGCCTAGGGGTCCCCGAAACACAATCGATTATGCAAGAGGTACATTCAAGAGAGTGTGGTGACCATCAAGGCAAAAGGCGACTTCTCTAGTAGTTGCTCAATCTTAGGTATTTATGGCCCACCATGGAACAAGATGCAGCTGAATGGTTGAAGACATGCCATACTTGTCAAGTCCATGGGAATCTCATACACACTCACCCCACCAACCTCTAAAACATGATGACTCCTTGGCCGTTCCATACTTGGGGGCTTAAGCTAATAGGCGCAATCAATCCACCATCCAAGGGTCATATTTGGATACTAGTGGCTACCGAATACTTCATGAAGTGGGTGAAGCCATTTCCCTAAAGAAGGCTACAGGCCCAACTATTGCAAATTTCATCTGAGAGCACATAATTTGCAGATTTGGCATCCTTCACAAGATTGTTACTGAAATGGCACTCCTTTTGTCAACAAAGATGTCCGAAAATTGCTTAACCATCGCCACATCAAGCACCGCAAGTCCACTCCCTACTATCCACAAGGCAATGGTTAAGCGGAAGCTACCAACCGTGTGTTATTAAGAATTCTCAGCAAGATGGCACATGGATATGAGGGTGGCTGGATAGAACACCTACTGGAAACTTTGTGGCACACCGTAGCTCAAGTAAAATAGCCACGGACTATCACCATTCTCTTTTGTATATGGTACAGAGGCTATATCTTTAGTTGAGCTATTGGTTTCGACTCTAAGGGTTGTTCATGGGCAAGAAACAGACATGGATGTAGCTATTTGTGTAGAAATTAGAACTACAGACCTTGAAACCTTGGAAGAGATGAGAAACCTTGCCTATAACCGCACCCAGCGGTATCAGCAGCAGATGGCCAATGCTTACAACAAGGCCACAAAATCCAGGGTTTTTGTCAGGGACAAATGCTTTTAAAACATTGCAGATCATATCAGGAGGAATCTCTTGGCTCTAAATTTGCCCTAAGTTGGGTGGAGCCCTATCTCATAAAGGAAGCCAATGACAGCGGTTATTATCGTCTAGCTACAACAGAAGGTGAAAGTCTCATGGAACCTATCAATGGTAAATGGCTTAAGTTGTACTATGATTAACTCAACTTTCAAGTATGTAGCAAGTAACTCTCTTTTGTATGATCTTATACTACCACTATGTGAATAAGCATTAAGCATTGCCTTTTGCCTTCAATATGAATTTCTTATATTTGCAAGTACTCTAATATTATTTTTCACATATAAATATGCTTGCTCTAAACCGTGAATAAGGTTACAGCCCTAACAGCTAGGTATCCTAAACCAAAATAGTCACGAGCACAATAAATATTTTCAAAATTATGCATATGATTTCCATGACTATATTTCAACTAGAACATACTATTCTTTGATAGATAAAATTATTTTTCAAAAAATAAATTTATGTACTTGGCATAAACAAAACACAGCTTGCACAGCTAGAGAAATATCAAACTAAGGCTCATATGGTTGGGGCACCTCTGCACAAAACACAGCCTACATAGCTAAGTAAACCCAAAATACATAACGTATTTCATTACATCATAATGTAAAAACAAATTGTCAAAAATACCAAGCTACTACTACTACTACTACTAATAATAATAATAATAATAATAATAATAATAATAATAATAAAAAGAGCTAGTCAAATAAGCCATCGCCAAAGGTTTCCGCTGAGGAAGAAGCACCTCCAGCTGATGAGGACCGCATTATTTCATCCCTCTGACTTAACAAAAGTGAAAGCTCAACTCTCTTTGCTGCAATTTCTTTCTCAAGATCAGCTATATTCATTGTAAGCTCATCATCTCAAGTAATACAAGCCTCGGCAGTAGCCCGAATATTTTCAAGTATGAATTAGGCTCCAAACTTCATGAACAACAAATCCTTGAGGGCATTCTTCCACTCAATGGCTCTCCTTAAGTTTGACCTGTCAAGCTTTGTACAATGCATATCCAGCAATACTGCAACGAGCAATTGAAGTCTAGATTTCCTCAATGAAGCACCTAGCTTGCATTCAGTCATAGAGTGTGGGTGTTTCCTCACAATTGCTGCTAGCAGTGGCTGACCTTCTGCAGGAATTTCAAACCGCTGGAACATGACGATATCATTTGAAAGGGGATAGAAATCAGCTGCCACTTTATCATTCTCTTCATCTTCTGCAAATTTCTCCAAGAATTCTTTAAGACTCATTCCCTTGATGGTAGCACCAGAAGACTCAACCCGTAGCTCTGTAAAAAGAAGCATGATTATGTCCCCAGCAGTAACAAAAAGCATTCATGCAGTCAAGTATTATCAAACAAGAAACTTGCCTTACTGAATATAAACAACTCAAATACATCATTCCTAGAGGTTCTTTGCCTTGGTGTACATCATGGACAAGCAAAGAAACAATATGTCCTTAGCTGGGCACACCAGCAACAGCTTCTCTAGTAATGACAGTAACATCAGGACCTTTGCCAGCAACAGCTTCTCCATAAACAGTGACCTTAGGATCCTCACTAGCATGTCCTTGACCAAGCATCTCATCAATATTCTCTCCAGCAGTAACATCAGTAGCAAGACTCTTGCCAATCATCTCTGTATCTTCATTAGTTGGACCTAGAGAACAAAGGACGTTAGGAGAGGAAACGCGAGAAGAAACCGAAGTGAGGAATAGTAGTTTACTAAAGTTAGCAGTTGCATACTCAAGATCATACCCCTCTGATTGTGTCCTTTCACTAGCACCAGATTGTTGCAGCCATGAAAAAATATAGTTAGTACCAAAAATGAAGGCAAAGAAGAAAAGAAAAGAGATAGAAAGGATGTAAGAAGATAAGGGCTCTATGAGAATACGTCTTCTAAAGATTCAAGAACCTTTATTCTGCCAGCGCTAGTCTTCCTTCTATATTGCTTCATCGGTGAGGATGACCTAGCAGATGCAGTAGCTAGGACACTAGACTTAGTGGCTGGAGCTGCATCAGAACCAGATTGGACAACAACTGGGGGCTTAGGATTGCCAGCCTTGACCTTCTCAGCACTTCTTTCATCTCACTTTTTTGGGCTTGTCCTCAGAGTAGGGTGATTTGCCACTAGATTTCTTGGGTGCACCAGTGGCTAGATTAGACTCGGGGGCTCTTGCTATGACATTTTTCTCCCTCACTTTCATGGGGACATCACCCCCATGAACCACCCAGCCATTAAGATCAACCCACCACTCAGTAAATCCCAAATTCTGTCTAGTAGCCCACACTGAAGCTGCTCTTGTATTTGGAATAAGCTAAGTATTAGCAGAAAGCTCCCTTGAAGGAGGACTTATCACTATTTCCTCAACCTCCTAGCTACTCACATAATCAACAAAGGTGCTCATCCCCTTTCTCCAATACAACTTTATGTTTGTGGTAGCATACCCCTCATGGTGTCTACTTGGAACCAAGATTCTCTCTACCTTGCTAGCCCAATACTCTATTGCTGTATCATGAACCAGTGGCCTTATTGCATCACTCAAAGGGACATTTCATGGCATTAATGTCTGGAACATCTTGATCAAATCCAAATTGTCACAAAACTCTATGGGGATTGTACTGTGTCAAATCAAACCCACCACCACTTGGATATGGAATGTGTGAAGAGGGTGTGATAAGCAAGAAATTTGGAATCTTCTCATGATCGTTCAGCCTAAACTCTGGAGATTCAGGTCTGGCATTTGGAAAAGGGTTTGGGTAGCAAAACCCAGCAGCAACATAAGAATAGGGCTTCCAAGCAAAGTGAGCTCCGTCATCCAGCAGTGTGATTGAAAGGAGATTCCAAACCTTCAACCCCATCCATTTCATGAGCAAAGGAAGGCCATCTTTAAAGCCAAGAAATTGAAGCTCACCATTAGGACTAGTAGCTTCGACCACCCAATTGGTCGCCTATACATCACCACCATCTTTACCAACATCAACATAATCTTTCGAATAATACCATATGAAGGTTTGCAACAATACTACATTAATACTAGACTCAATAATGTGGTATGGTGATCCTTCAAGCTCATCACTACGTAGCCTATCAAGCTCAAAATAAAGAGTGCCTAAATAAAAAGTACCTAAAGGCAAGGACACATCTTTGCATTATACTACAGCTAAAGGAAAGGTGAAAGGTTTCATGAACTGAACCATGTCAAAATTGAACACACACTTGCTTATCCACAAAGCTAAGAATGCAACTCTTCTTGTATCAACATCCTCAGACTCTTTAAACTCAGAAATCCAAAAAGAGAACCAGGCTCTATTACCTCCCCAAGATGTAGAGGTACCTCTAAAAGTCTCTAGTAGCTTTCCGGCAATCGTAAACTCCTCATCAGACAACCTTAACTCTAGCGGATCCATATCTCCCATGCTAGGCAACAAGCAAATCCTTTCCATGTCTTCAATGGTGACTATAGTCTCACCATAAGGAAAAAAGAAAGTATGGGTATCAGGATTCCAACAGCGTACCAGAAAGCGAATTGCTCTCACATCTCTATACATGTTCCAAACACGGGACAAAACTACAGCTCCAAAAGTCATGGTATCCCTTAAGATTTAACAGAATCCTTCATCGGCAACCTCTTGCTCCACCCAATTGGACCAACCAATGGTTGTGCCACAAGGAGACGAAAATTGAATAGGGGTTAGCAGAAGCTATTTCTGCTAGAACTGCAGGTCTATTATAGTAGAAGCGGCTGAGACCCATGCTGTCTCATGACTAGGGGCTTCACCCTTCAAAATCCATTTCTTTGGCACACCAGGTGGGCTAACCTCAAGAGCCCCAACGGTTGGAAACAAAGAAGTTGAACAATAACATGGGTCTTATAGCAACAACAAGGACTTTCCTAGCTTAACCTCCACATCAGCACCCTCAACAACTACCTCAGCCACCCCCCCCAGCAATAGCCTCACTTCTTGGCATAGCCACCCTAGCAGTACTAGCATCACCAGAACCCAGCGGTTCTTCTCCTTTAGCCATAACTCACAAAACCAGAAATATTATTTCCTTAGAAACAAAAAAGAGGCAAAAGAACACTCACTGCCACCACCGGAAGCAAAAGAAGCTATGGATCTTTCTCTCACTTGGCCAAAATCAACGAGGGAAGAGAGAAAAAAACTCAGTTTGCCTCTAAAACCTAGTCGGAGCTCTCTATTTCTCTCACTCTTAGTCGAAGACAAGAAAAAGGAGAAAGGAAAAGCTTTGTGTCTCTCTCCGTTTTGCCAAAAATCTCAATCACTCTCTCAACCTCGGTTGAAGTTGGTGTTACTCTTTCACCCTTGGCCGAAAATAAGAAGAAGAAGAAGAAGAAAAAGCTCTTTCTTTCTTCCGTAATATTTTTTTATCCAAGCAAAAATAAAAGGACTAACCAAGGCAAGCCTTTTACTGGTAAACGTGAAAGTTGCAAGTGACAAGACATGGGGAAGAGATCAGCATTTAATGTAAGAAACCTGGGGAGTAACTGAAGACCCACCAAGTGCTGAACATCAAAAAGTTGCAAAAGCCCACTATTCATAACTACCAACAAAATTTAAAACGTGCACATGTGACCAAACAGAAATTGCTCACGTGACTTGGGGGGTTAAATGTTGAGGTACAAATTTTCAAGTTCAAATTTCATTAGCCCACTCACAGAAATATATACCCACATGAGCCTATAAGCTATTTTGAGCCCATATAAATATTTCCCACATTATTGCCCAACTTGGGCTCCCACAAATACTTCCTATATAAGCCCCATAAATTACCTTGGGCACTCTCACAAATAGTACCCATTATATCCCACATATTATCCAATTTAGATTTTCCACAAAAAATAATTATCACATTACTACCAAAATTGGGCCAAAAATTACACTATCTCCACAAAAATGCCCAAAATCATCTAACTTGTGGGAAAACCCAAAAGCCCAAAAAACACTCTCTTATAAAGCCCGTTGCTACACAGCACCTCTAAAGCCCATTGCTACACGGCATCTTTACAAAGCCCGTTGCTACACAGCACCTCTAAAGCCTGTTGCTATATGGCATCTTTACAAAGCCTGTTGCAACATGGTACTCTTACAAAGCCCATTGCTACATAGCATCCTTTACAAAGACGGTTATTACACGACAATATTTTTACAAAATCTTAAATTATTTTACAAAAGCCCAAATACTAATTTGGCACCTATTTTATAAAGCCCAAATACTAATTTGGCACCTATTTTAATAAAGCGCAAATAATAATTTGGCACTATTTTCATAAAGCCCAAATGATAATTTGGCACTATTTTCTCAAAGCCCAAATACTATTTTGGCAACTATTTCTAAAAGCCCAAATACTATTTTGGAAATTATTTCTAAAAACCCAAATACTAATTTGGCACCTATTTTACATATGCTAAAGTCCCTCACTCATGGGAAATATAATTACTGATCTGTCAAAAATATTTCTTTGACAAAATTCATGGAAACTATGCTTATTTTCTCATAATCAACTATCTACAAAAGCCCATGTATATTACCCATGGCAAAACCATTCACTTTTGTAGGGATGACCAAGACCAAAGAAGCTCAACTACAAAGCTCAGCTGAAGCAGCCCAACTTACATACAAATCCCAGCAGCTGAAGCTCACGTGAGCTCTCCAATCAAACTTCAGTACAACCTGACAGTTGGAGCCCATCACCATCAACTCCAGCTTGTCCAATTAGATCAGAAGAGGGACATGTGTCCAACAGAGGTTAAACCCTTCCTTTCTAAGCTTATTGTCATCATTTCTCATGTGACATAAAGCTGAGATGACATGACAAAAGGCTAGGAAGCTACAACTAGCTATATCTCATTTCTTCTCCAACCCATTCGATCAAAGACTAAGGGCAACCATAACAAGACTATGAAAGCTCCTGGAACAACCAGAAATCAGTTCATTTTCATGCCAAAAATATGTACTCTCTGATTCATGGACCAAGCACATGAACCCCAAATGGGGAAACTTAGGGAAATGTGGCTTGGAGGGCACCAAAGAGATCCTAGCAGAGTTCCTAGCATAGGGCTCCAAGATTGACACCTAGCTTGGGGTGACACAATCTATCCTAGGGAGCTCTGATTCTAGTAGCAGTAAAACCAAGATCATTAGCCTAATACATGCTTTAATCCCATCAGCTAAGGCCAAATCAACATTTAATGCTAGGCTAGAATCTTAGCTGTTATTACCTAAAACAACAAGAACATCCTAAAGCTGAGCTTAATATTCTTAGTCAAAAATCCTTGGAATGATTCTCTAAGGATTTTTTTGAAGATTGAGGAAGATTTAGTAGAGATTATTTGCTAATTACCCCCTAAAACTCAACTATAAATAGAACTTTCCACTAATCCTTCAAAGGGACCGAAGATACACTAAGGGACACACTAATAGAAATGAGTTCTTCCTTAACCTATCTATTTAGCCTTCTCTAAGCTTTGTCAAAGTTCTGAGTTCTTAGGTTCAAGCTTAGAAACTAAGTTCACTAGCTCCTAGCTCATAAATACTCCTCGTATCTCTATTTATAAACACTCATTTGTCCCCAGCAGAAAGCTCCAGCAGCTTTACTATACACTCTCTCTTATTACTCATACTACTTGAATGTCCCTCATTACTCACTACTTATACTATATTCACGAGCATGTCTTGGCACCGTAATGATCTTGCTGTGCTAGCTCGGATCTCTCTCTCCCTCCCTTCATCTCAGACTAAGTTTTCCTCATTATTTGTTATAATGGAGCCCATGATAATTACTTATTCATTTACTATTGAAGGTTATGATGTAGCTATTTCTATAGAATTTTTCCCTCATATCATTGTATTAGAAGACTCTTCTCCAAAGCTAACGGATGATGAGTTTGAAAATGTAAATACTTTCCTTAATTTGTGAAATAGCTAATAGCTGGAGGTTTATTCCGTTTTGTCTTGCTTTACTGCTAGGATATTTTACTACAGGAACATTTTACAGTTGGGCTATTTTCTACAGTATGCTTTTTAATCATGCTGATGTGTCTGTTGTAGGAATTGTTTATGGGCCATCCTTGTCAGTCTCAATCTAAGCCCAAGGCATAAAAATAAAGTGAATTCTTCGGATCTTCATTGATAGCCTTTGGGCCGTGCCTCAAGCCCATCATCGAGTTTCATTTTAGGCCCCTAGCCTAACACAAATCTTATTTGTCGAAAGGAAAAACTTTTACGCCCCTGACAAAGAGTTGCATGTAAATAACAATGATTATTACCTTTGCTGTAATCTTAATTTGTAATGGAAATAGACTAGATCATTAAGGAGTTGATGTTCCAACTTATTCCTTTTTTTTTTTTTTTTTTTTAAGTGAATGTGTTAGAAAATACTCCAATTGCACTCAAAACCAGAAGAGTAGCATGTTTGGCTTAAAACATGAATTTCTAGTTTTTGTAGGTTTGGTGCCCTAGATCCATAGGATTACCAACACTCGTCTATATAGAGTTATACACAAATTGTCAAATAAAGACAATTAGCATATGTGCAATATAGACTAAATAAAAGATAACAGCAATTAAGAAAATACAGCTAACTAAAAAATTAAAGTAGTATACTTACCAGGTAACATGACTTCACGGTCATTAACTATAGACTTTCGTAAAATGTCACCTTCTGCATTTCTAAACAATTTCATCTCACTTGTCAACTTACTTGGATTTAACCAATAACCAGTAGCATGAAGATTTTTGTATAGTTGTTTATCCTAACGAGGCTCTAGAATTCTCAAGTAAGGTTCAATTCTTTTCTTTCTCCTCCAAAACCTCCTGATCATCTCCTCCCTAGCTTTATGCATAACTGCATACAAATATCCCATAGCAAGTCTATCATCACTATCAACTATGCGCAAGACATGTACAATGACTACACATTCCTTCCAAAATGTAGAATTCAAAACATTATCCACAAATTTTTTCCCCTTGCTTTCTTTAGCATATGCTGAAATTATCCACTCTCTAGATGTTACCGTATCTCTTAGTGCATCATTTTGAGCCAAAATACTCTGTAATGCAATAAAATTTGTGGTAAAATGGTTTGGAGCAGGTCGAAGTATCTCACGCCCACTTGTGTTTTTTCTCATCAAATGCAATTTATAACAATGGTTATATATATACTTTGTAATTTTTGCAACATGAAGTACAACATCATATACTTCATCTAACTTCCCTATATCTTGTAACATCAAACTTAAGCAGAATTCTTGCTCCAACAACTTCCTAGTAACAATGTAATTTGCAGCATTATCAGTCATAATTTGAACCACATTTTCAAGACCAACAAGTAGCACCACCTCTCTAAGCAGCTTATACAACATATCTGCAGTCTTTGAAGCATCATATGCATCAACGGATTTTAAGAAAACAATACCCCTTGAAAAATATACTAAAAAATTAATAAGAGTTCTCCTACATCGATTTGTCCAGCCATCGACCATAACAGTGCAAACAGTCTCCTTTCATGTTACACAATAACTATCCACAAAATTTTTGACCTCCTCAACATTTTAGACCAATAAATAAGCACGAAGGGCATAAAATCCAGGGCCCTTATAATTACCAGGACCCATTCTAAAAATAGCATCAATCATCTGTTGATAATACTTGGAATTAACTATATTGATTGCAATACAAGCATCGATCATCCACTTTGAGATAGCAAGATCACATCTTTCTACTGCTTCCTTACTTACAACACACTTTTAAGAGTAGACTGAGCTCCAGGAGTTGTTCTTGGTAGACAATAACCACCAATACCACTTGGTGCTTTCCCTTTCCTCTCAACTAAAGTGTGTTTCCCTTGGCCTAGACTGCCCCTACTTGAAATACCTTTTCCCTTTCCTATAGAGCTAGGTGGGAGCATAGAACAGCGGGTAATTTCTTGAATATCATCATCATCCACATAAATTTGCTCTCCTTGAACCTTAAGACCTTGTCCATATTGGTTGTGTTCCTCATACTCTTGTTGTGACTTCCTTTTTCTTGCAACATGACCTTCCATATTTTGTAACATTTGAAAGCGACCATCTACAGGTACTTTTTTACAACTTTTAGTTTCTCCTCTTATCCCAGCTAGATGTTTTTTAAATCGGTTAATACCATCATGGAAAAACTTTATAATTCAATTAAAAATGCAAATGAAGATGGGATACACACTAGATTAAGAATCAATAAAAATGTTCGTGACCTAGCCATTGTCAAGGCTAAAGGTGACCATGGTAACACGAGTAATAGTAAGGTGAAAGTTAGACAATGCAGTAATTGTAAAGATGTTGGATACACAAGCGCACATGTCCATCTACCCATATTCAACAAGGTGAACTTGTTGGTAGTGACAATGTATATGAATTTATGGAACATCCTACANTAAAAATTTCTAGGTTCAGCAGTGTAAGTACCTCTTGCCTTTCTATTTGTATTCCTAAGAAAGTTCTTAAAGTTTTTGGCAAGATAGGCAATCTCTGTAGCAGAGAGCTCATCATCAAATCCACCACCATCAACATCATCAACTGACTTAAGAGCCATTGATTTGGATTTGTTCACTTTAGGTAGGTCAGACTCATAGGATTGAAGAGATCCTACAAGCTCATCAACAGGGATGGAGTCCACATCCTTGCTTTCAGTTATGGCAGTCACTTTGGGTCTAAAGTCTTCAGTTAAAGATCTAAGAATCTTCCTAACAATCTTAGGTTGATCATAGATTTCACCCAAATTAAAAGCAGAATTAACAATGTCATTAAGTTTGGCATAAAATTCATCAAAGGATTCATCATCAGACATCCTAATGTTTTCAAACCTGGAAGTTAATTGCTGCAGTTTGTTTATCTTAACTGCCTTTGTGCCTTCATGCACAGTTTGGAGGATTTTCCAAGCAGTATGAGCAACCTCAACATTAGAGATTTTCTTAAATTCCTCCATAGAAACAGCATTAAAGATAGCATTCATAGCTTTGCTATTGAAGCTTGCTGCTGTTTTTTCAGAAGTTTGCCACTCACTCACAGGAGTAGCGGGCTTCTCCCATCCGTATTCAACGGAATTCCAAACCCTTTCATCAATGGATTTCAGGAATGGTTTCATCCTTACTTTCCAATAAGCATAGTTGTTCCCATCAAAATGAGGAGGAACAAACAGAAAGTGTCCATGCTCCATGACAACAGGGGTCAAGGATCAGCTCAGAGATTAAAAATCTCAAACAAAAAGAGCTACCTGCTCTGATACCACTTGTACGGTTTTAGACCCCTTAAACACACAGATTGCGTAGCCTAGATTAATTAGCCAAGTTGTTACTTAGTCAAATTATGCAATTCTAGGTTAAAGCAATCAAATAATTATATCAAGATATAAAGCAGCGGAATAATAAATAACACAAGATATGATCACCCAGGAAACCACACGGTAAAAACCTGGGGAGGATTTGACCCACCGATCCTCAAGGCTAACCTGAATTCACTATGAAAGAATTGAAGTTCGTACAAAAGGACTACAAGCTCCCCGCTCGACTTCCTAATGCTACCCACCAGTAGAACTTCCTGACACGACCACGCACAGGCTCCGAATCCACGGACTACTTCTTTCTTGAATTCCTCAATCAGCTACAAGCTCCCCGCTTGCTTTTCTTTTAAGTTCCAATGGTTGCAACAGTAATGATCTTCAAGATGTTGAAATCATCTCCACCATGAAAACCCTAAGTTTTGTGTAAAGGAAAGCTCCTCAAAGATCTCACACGAGATTCACACAAAACAGCAATGTATGAGTAACAATACAATATGGACAACCTCCAAAAACGTGGCTAAGGTTTTGTTTATATACCTAGGGTAAAAACATAAAACCCTAAACGTTTTATGAAGTGGGGCTGAGTTGGAAATTCTGCAGAAAATTCAACCTGTGTGATTTTCGATCGATCGAGTCTATTCTTCGATCGATCGAGCCAGGCCGAAAGTCCCAAGTACTTCTGCAGCCACTCGATTCCAACTTTACAATATTAAACCAACTTTGAGCAAGTCTAAATAATACTAAATACAATGTTTTGATCATGGTTTGCCAACATTACAAATTAGAGTTCTAAATACATAAAATCCTAAGACCTTAGAACCTAACATTATGTAAAGATAATATGATAAACCCTGATTTTGAATCTAAGAAAAATAATGCAAAACACATTTTTCTTTCATTTTCCCCATTTTTTTTTAAATAATAACAAAAACAACCTAGTATGAGATGCGTGAATGTTATGCAATGCAAATCCTAGAAACAAAGAAAACAAAAACAACAAAAAAGAATGGTCGTAAAGAATAGAAAGAAAAAGCACAAGGACTACGTGAGAAAGACTCAAATAGATTGAGCCTTTTGCATCCAAAACGTTTAAAATACAACTCTTGCATTAGAGTTATTATTCAAATTAGAATGCTAAGCAACTCCAAGATTGAAATAAAGGTTTAAAGCCTTTACCAACTCATCAATAAGTACAATGGGATCTTGTACTTGAGGCACAAGTACTTTTGGCTTATTTGTTTACCAACTTCAAAAAGTTTGGACGAATGTGTTCAAACTTTCCACAAAAATGACAAACCCACACAAGTCTGTCATGCAACTTGTCCTTAGGAGGGTTAGGATTCTTAGGCTTAGACTCTTTAAAATCAACCCTAATCTTCCTAGGAGGAGTAACTTCTGCTAGTTTAACAATCTCACTCACTCGAAGCTCAAAAAAAGAAACAAAGTTTGTGGAATGATTCTTAGGGACAGAGATGCTATCTTCAAAACCTAGACTAGTTTTGTCTAAGGGAGACTTCTGAATAATCAACACGTGTCCAAGTTTAGAAATAGCAGATCTATTTGTTTGTTTTCTAGCAACAGATAATTCAATTTCCAAATTCTTAACTTTATCAAGTAACAACATGTTCTCAGTCTTCACTTTATCAAGCAATTCATTAGTATCAAACAATTTCAAGAGCAATTTTTTTTTATTTTTTTTTTTATCAAGTT
Source organism: Quercus suber (assembly GCF_002906115.3). Taxonomy (NCBI): domain Eukaryota; kingdom Viridiplantae; phylum Streptophyta; class Magnoliopsida; order Fagales; family Fagaceae; genus Quercus; species Quercus suber. Next base: position 967,311 of record NW_027069547.1, read on the forward strand.
CAAGGGAAGCAATTTCCTGTAAACCTAAATCAATATTCATAGCATCCTTTGTTGCAACCTTGTAAAGCTTATTATAGGCTTCTTACAAATCAGCATTCTCAGAAAGTTCCTCATTAGAAGGGTTCTCATCAACCACGACACTTTCATCAACTATAGCAATAACTGTGAAAAAAAATGAAGTTTTCATCCTCATCACTACCAGACTCATGGTTAGAAACTTCATTATCACTAAGGGTTATAGCCATAGCTTTACCCTTTGATCTTAAGAATGTAAGACATTCTGATTTCACATGATCATAGCATTGACATCCAAAACATTGTTGACTCATAGAATTATTAGAGGTTTGACCTATTTTTTCATTAGGTTTTTCAGTATTGTTCACTTTAGTGGGATAATTCCTCCTAAAATTTCGAGGTTCAACATTGTTTTTACCTCTTGCCCTTCTGTTCTTGTTCATAAGAAAATTTCTAAAGTTTCTGGTAAGATAAGCAATCTCTATAGGAGAGAGTTCTTCATCAAATCCATTCCAATCAATATCACAACTGACTTAAGAGTGATTGATTTGGATTTGTTTGTCATGGGTAGGTCTAACTCATAGGATTGGAGAGATCCTACAAGTTCATCAACTAGGATGGAGTCTACATCCTTGCTCTCAGTTATGGCAGTCACATTAGGTCTAAAATCCTCAGTCAAAGATTTAAGTATCTTTCTAACAATCCTAGGTTGATCATAAATTTCACCTAAATTATAAGCAAAGTTAAAAATATCATTCAGTTTAGCATAGAATACATCAAAATATTTATCATCAGACATTCTAATACTTTCAAACATAGTAGTTAATTGCTGCAGTTTATTAATCTTAACTGCCTTTGTGCCTTCATACATAGTCTGGAGAATATTCCATGCAGTATGAGCAACTTCAACATTAAAGATTCTCTTGAATTCCTCCGTAGAAATAGCATTATAAATAGCATTTGTATCTTTTTGGACCCCTTAAAACACAATTGGATTAATCTAGTTAATAAGCCAAGTTATTACTTAGTCCAAATTAAACAAATCCAGGTTAACACAATCATATAATCATATTAATGTAATGTGCAGAAAATAAAGAACACAAAAATATGATGACCCAAGAAAATCAAATCGGTAAAAAACTTATGGAGGATTTAATCTATCTATCCTCAAGGTAAAATAGCAAAACCACTATGAAAAAATTGAATTTTGTACAATAGCGACTTAGACCACTAACATCCTATTACTACCTCGAGTAGAAAACTTACTACCACGACCCCATGATTGTTCCGAGTCCACGAACTACTTCTTTCTTTGGTCTTTGCAAAACATAAATACCCACGTTTGTGACTTTCAGATCCTACTCAAAGGTTTTGTTAGGATTGGTGCCCTTAAATCCTATTGTAAGATGCTATGTATAATATTAAGTGTGACATTGTGTTTGACATTATGTATGACTTAATATTATGTTTAATAAATTTGTTTTATTATTATTTGAAATAATGGTAACATGAATATTCAGACATTATCATATAGTCCATGAGATGCATAGTATGTGATTTATGTGAAGAGTCACAGAAGATGTAAATCACAAGTTCTTTGTAAACTCAGAATTATAATTCGTAGTCGGTGATGAAATTGGGCATTTCATCTGCGAAGACTATAACATATCAACTACGATGATTTGTCTTGATCATGGAAGTGGAGACTTCTAGTTGATGTGTTAATATGTTTTAAGAGTTAAGACATATTGAACTGGACCGCTGTGAGATTTATTATTCTCCTAAAGACTGTCAAATGAATAATAAATCTCACGACTTGTATTTGCATGAACTCTTAATCCTGAGAGAATAATGAACCTGATCATGAGGTGTNCATATTGAACTGGACCGCTGTGAGATTTATTATTCTCCTAAAGACTGTCAAATGAATAATAAATCTCACGACTTGTATTTGCATGAACTCTTAATCCTGAGAGAATAATGAACCTGATCATGAGATGTAGGTTGCTTTGATATATCAGGAGTGAGATCTACAGTTATGGTCAAAACCTCAGTATGTTGGGCAGCCACATTTAATGTTGATGGAACATGTATTCTCAAGATGGAATTCATAGTCTCTTAACGGAGATATAAAATATTCCCTTGAGATAAGTTTAATAGGTTTGTTATTCAAAAAGTTAGGCCTAACCACTTTAGTAAGACTAAAGTATATATTTATGGAATTGGATTTCATAAATATGTAATGAATAACATTAAAGGATTAAACCGGGTACTCAAGGATTAAGATGTAGTAATTTACAAAGTGGCAGTCTACATTAATGACTTTGTATTACTACGAATATTTTATGAAGGGGTTGCATGTATAATAAAGTCTTGGGATATAATTTATAGATAAGACCTAGAGTGCAACTATTTTTATATAGTGGTATTAAAAATAGTTAATGGTAATTTTGGACTTGTCAAGAGTTGACAGAAAAGCCCAAGGCCCATTGGAGCTAGTGTCTTATTGGTCCCTTTTGGTCCCACTCCAAGCCACACACTTAAGCCCAATTGGTAAGGCCCAAAAGGCCGGCCCAATTAGATAAATTGGTTAGATACAAAGGAAAAAAAACGTACAGAAAAATATATGAGAGGAAAACATCATGAAAATGGTGTGGATGTGAGTTTTTGTCACTCACAAGTTATCCCTTTGTTACTAATTGAGAGACCACACATCTTGGGCGTTAGTGGAATTGGAGTGAAGATTAAAAGTAGTCCCAAATACTTCAATCTTTGTTTTGAAATTCACCGCTTCAAGGTACGATCTCTTGTTCTCTAATTCTGAAATTTACTTTATGCATGTTATCAATATTGAATGAAGTAGATCCGTTTAAAACTTATTTTCCGCTGCATTTATCTTTATAACCATCAAATGGTATCAGAGCCAGGTTTTCAATTTCGTATTGTTTAACATGTTATGTGAGTTTTAGAATTGGAGAAGATAGTTTCATACTGTTAGAAGATTATGTTTTAATTTTCTGCATGTTGTTGAAACTATTATTTGATGAAAACTGAAATTGATGTTATGATGTTGTTTAAATTTAATTTAAGTATGTTAAATTGAGTTTTAAGGCTATAGCATCAATAGAATTCAGTTTTGACATCAAACACTGTCTGCCATGTTCGTATGAAAGATGTTTGTTCATGAAAAACGAAGAAAACTGTCTTAGAAAAATTTCTGGAAATTCAAGTTTCGCGATTTTCGATCGATCGAAAGAGACAGAGATCAGATTTTTTAGAACGATTGATTTTCGATTGCTGGTCGATCGATCGAATCTGTTTTTCGATCGATCGAGAGTCAATCGAGTATCAATCGAAAGAGTCAGAGGATCTAGTTCGAATTTCTTAATTTTTTCGATCGATCGAGGGGCATTTTCGATCGATCGAAAGAAAGAAAATTAAAATTTTTTTTTCTAAGTGTTTTCTCATGTAAAAGGGGCAAGACGATGTGTAATTAAATTATGCATGTTTTAAAACTAAAAACCTTTCTTTTAAAACATCTAGTGGGAGAGAGATACAAGGGTTGGGTCTCACGGCCTCCATTGTCGGTTCATAGTAGTATGGAATAAATACTTTGTCTTTGCCTTGAGCTTAGCATTCCATGCGGAAAGTATTTATTTCATGGTCCTACAAGATTGAATTTCTTGGTTTATAGTGGTTTGATCAAATACCTTGTCTTAGCCTCGAGCTTTGCATTCCATGCGGAGGGTGTTTTGTATCATGGTACTACAAAATAAGCCTGTTAAGGGGATGAAATGTGGTTACACATGATTCTAGACAATGGTATACACTAGACTAAATATTATAGTATCCTCTATGCTGAGTTCTTACTATAATTATTTAGAGGCCAAATGTATAACGGCATATTATTAGTGTTTGATAAGAGTTATCATGATAGCACTAATGATGAGAATAGTTCTCAATCAATCATAGTATTTTATATTCACTCTATGCTGAGGGATATTGAATATGAGATTGGGTTGTCGTTGCATATATTATATTATGGTTTTATTAAGGTTCCATACTATATGTTCATATGCTAAATAGATAATGTCAGTTTAATCATTATATTCATGTTTATTGTTTTCAGATTTGATCATGGCATCTTTTAGCCCACTTGTAACTATTCTTAATCAAAACAAACTGACTGGATCCAACTATGTTGACTGGAAAAGAAATTTGGACATTGTTCTTACTGCTGAAGAGCATAAGTATGTTCTTACTAAACCATGTCCTAGCTTTCCTTCATTAGATGCACCTCCTGAGGTAAAACAACGATATGATCGTTGGCAGAAATCTAATGAGATGGCCAAGTGCTATTGCATCTTAACTCTTAAAACATATTAACACATCAACTAGAAGTCTCCACTTCCATGATCAAGACAAATCATCGTAGTTGATATGTTATAGTCTTCGCAGATGAAATGCCCAATTTCATCATCGACTACGAACTATAATTTTGAGTTTACAAAGAACTTGTGATTTATATCTTCTGTGACTCTTCACATAAATCACATACTATGCATCTCATGGACTATATGATAATGTCTGAATATTCATGTTACCATTATTTCAGATAATAATAAAACAAATTTATTAAACATAATATTAAGTCATACATAATGTCAAACACAATGTCACACTTAATATTATACATAGCATCTTACAATAGGATTTAAGGGCACCAATCCTAACACAAACATTTCATAGTAAGACTATAAGAGAGCCATATTTACGAGAAAAAGTTACTGCAAACATCATACACAAAGGAGTACAGCGAATAATATGTGGAAAGGGCTAATGGATTGTGTTAGTTTTAGACCCCTGAGGCAAACAATATTTAACCAATTTTAAGACCAATTTGTTAATTAGATCTATTATGAAAGCCTTAGGTTAATCGAAGAAACATCAATATTATGTATAATAGAAGATAAATAGGGCACATGATTTGGTAACCCAATAAAGCATATAAAACAACTTGTTCCAAAAGAAAAACCTAGGGGGACTTGACCTAATCATTCCCGAGGAATTAGTTCACTATAAGCTGGAGATTTACAATCAAGAATATGAATTCATTGTAAATCTAACTTCTATTTTCAAATGAAGCTTTGAATCCCACAGGCTTCCTTTCCAGTGATCTACTACACCGTAAACCTCCAATCCACGCACTTCTAAATCCCGTTGAAGATTTTCTCCAACATAGACCTCCAGTCTATGAGTCCAAGATCACACTTGAAGGTTTAGATCTAGCACATTTGATGATTGGTTTGCAACAACTTTATATCCATTGGTTCAGATTGTATGTAGATTGACTTCTAATAGCGATTTTGAAAGAGGAATGCACAAAACCTTTTAGATCTCAAATGAGAAGCTCCAAAGTCTCTAAATTTTTATTGTTATAGATAGGCATTTTGATCGCTCGAACTTAAGTTTCAATCGGTCGAAAGTGATTAAATTTCTGTTCTTGAATCAATAGCTTTCTTATTTTGCACACTGATTGACAGTGCCTTGAGCATTGTCTAACCATACTTATAGACTTTATGATCTATATCTAGACAAGTTTATTTTCACGTGTTTGCCAATAAACCTATACAAATCTAGAACCTAATAGATTGAGATCCTCTAGAGTTTCTAAAGTATTCTATCATTTAGAATTCTTTTAATCTTAAAATTTCATTAATAATAAAAATATCTAAATGTTGTCATGTCATTAATCCATTAACAAGTCGCCTAAAATAATAATTTAAAAAATAATTGATCATAAATGGCAATTATTACCTTTAATGCAAAAGTATCGGTAATGGCTATAACATTGCAGCTTTAAATGCAAAAGAAGCACCTCTAAGGAGTGTTGAAGAAATGGAGTGTTAACTTTTCTTATTTAAAAAATTGATTGTAATGGACATAGTTCATAAGAGAATCCACAGCCCAAAATCTCGTCCTATTCTATTTTACCATCCTAAAAAACTACTTTATTAATTTATACAACACCATTTTATAATACTCCAGCATCCCAACTTTTGTTTTACAATACAATACATTAAAATAACATAAATTATACAATAAAAAAAATAATATAAAATTATCTTCCCCTTTCCTTTATCCGGTCACTTTTCATCACTGCCTCTATCTCTCTCTCTCCCTCTCAGCCACACTGCTACCAACAACAGGCACCACCACACCAAAACCCATTATTTAACCACCAACAACCCAGCCAAGATTTTTCTCATTTAAAAAAAAAAAAAAAAAACACAGCCAAGAACAAAGTAGCAAATCCACCAAATCACCCAAAAATAATCACTGCCACTTCCATTAATCCAAACATAAACACTGCATAATGGGTCTGGCCATGGGTGGCTCTGGTGATGGTGTTCATGTGCATGGGTTTTTGGTTCTTTGAAAATGGGTTTGAAGAAAATGGGTTTTGTTCTGTGTTGATGGTTTGAAGAAAACCATCGTTGCTGCCAAAGTTGATGGTCCTGTGTTGATGGTTCTGTGTTCTGTGTTGATGGTTCTGGCTATCCATTTTTTGTTGTGGGTTTGGTGGATTTTGATTTTGATTTTCATCTTTAACCCAAACCCAAAAACCCTTGAGAATCTCGGTTTGAAGAGAGAGTGATAGAGAGAGGGGATGAGAGAGAAGAGAGAGGCTTGGTCTGAAAGAGCTTCAACGATGGGTGAGGGTGAATCAGCAGCGATGGCGAGAGAGACGGGATGAGAAAGAAGCGAGAGGCTTGGAGTTTGAAAGAGCAATAGAGAGAGAGAGAGAGAGAGAGAGATGAGAGACTGTGGGGAGAGAAAGGCCTGATCTTTACACATAAAATATTAATATATGTTTTACAATTGAGCTAATGTGGAATCGCATTGTAGCGCAATCCCAAATTTTTTTACAGTTGGCACATTTTGCAATTCAGGCTGAAGTGACCATTTTGGGCCTGAATGCTAAAAAAACCATTACATTTGGCACTTACACTTTCCGTTGTTGATGCTCTAAAGCTGAGACATGTATCATATATGGTAGACGTACTAGAGTTTTCATTCCTTTTTTTTTTTTTTTTTTCAATTAATATTTTGAAATTAATTTCTATTTTTGCAAGGGCAAATTACAAAATACACTTTCTTTTTTCAACTTTTTTCAAGTACATTATTGGCACTTAGAATCATAAATAAGATTTTGCTATGTCCCATTCCAGTTGAACTTACTTTGAAATTAACGGCCAAAAAGATTTGTGGAACAAATTGAAAAGAAAGAGGGGAAGGAGAAGGTGACAACTTTCATGTTTTATCTAAGAGACCTTGTTTAGGAAAAACAGATAAGGTAGTAATTATCATTTATAATTATTTTTTAGTAAACTATATATTTTGTCGTTACCATGTACATCATATTTTAATTTGGTCTTTAATATTTCAATTGTATTAATTTGGTTATTAAATTTTCGGTATTGTGTCAATTTAGTTTCTAAAATTGTTAACATGAGACCAAAACAAAAAACTAATTTATTGCCACATCAATAAATTTTTTCTTTTTTTTTTTTTTTTTTGCTGTTAGCCATATTAGTAATTTCTATCCAATAAGTTATGACAATGATTAAAAGATTAGACACCAAATTGATATAATTAAAAAGTTACGAAACAAACTGAAATATAGTATAAAAAATAGAAACCAAACATACAATTTGCCTATTGTTTTGTAAACCATTATTTTTCAAAGATTTGTTAATAGATTAATGATGACAAAATTTGAACCTTTTATTATAATTGAAAGGTTTAGTTTAAGAGAACCCTATATGACAGGGTAGTCTAAAAACTCTATAGGATCTCGATTTAGGACGAATAATAAAACAAAAGAATAATTATACTTTACCCACTTGTGGTTTGCCTCTAATTTGATGTGTCTAACCGTAGTTTAAATTTTGACACTTTACCCACATGTGATTATCATCGATACTATGCTATAACCCACCTTTCTCTCCCGTTACTCTAACACAAAAATATGTAAAAATCAAAAACTCCACAAATCAAAAAGTTAGGGTTTTTGAAATTTGTGGTAGTTCAGTCAATTTAGCTCCTTGCAAATCCAACACCTTGAGCAGCTTGAATCTAGCATAAAATAATTTTGAAATGGACAATTTAGGTGGCAGATCTTTGACTCCAAATACAAGCAAAGAACGAAGATGAGATACATGATAATAATACCTTGCCATATTTTACTGGATAAAGCTACCTACGGGTATATTGAATAAGGGTATACCATTAGTTATAGTTATAAGTTATTTATTGTGAATCCTCTCGTAGGGACTTTTTGAAATTGTAACTAATATCTTTATGCTTTCCGTAGTCCTGTCCTTACCAGAAGTAGATCGGTACCCGCACAAATAGAAGGCTCTTCGGATGAGGAAACTGATTGAAGACGGCCAGACAAAATTGACCGACTTAAAGTCCAGTTGAAAGTATTGACTGAATGATGGCCTCCTTAATGGCCAATCGGACTGCTCAAAATCCAATTGGATTGTCTGCCTCTTGAAAACAATCCGTATGCGGCATTTCAAGACTCTTGCGTCTACAATTGTTATAGCTATTTGTATCAAGCTTCTATTAAGGAGTTAGAAACTAAAAGCTAACCCAAAATTTTTGAATATAAACCCATAAATGTTAAACATAAACAAAAAATTAAAGCCATTAATTTTGAACATAAACCTACAGCCACCGCAACCAAATATTAAAACCAAATCAGATACAAGATCGAGGGAAATCAGATGAACCCAATACCAAAACCCCAAAAAAAATGAAACCAATGAAGCAAGAACGAAGGAAAATGAAACCCATTGCAGTGGTGACCATTGTCCTCCTTAACTCCACCACCGGACAGAGAGCAAAGAGATGAGAGATAGAACGTTGTAGAAAAATAGGTGAAAGGAAAGAGACGTAATGAAGGAAAATATGATATTTATTCCTGTTGACGTTTCATTTTTCTGGGTATATGTTCTCATAGAAGTTCTTCAACAATCAAAAACCCTAGTTTTTTGATCTCTTTTGTTCTTTACATATTCTTATGTTAATAACTGAGAGAGAGAGAGAAGTGAGTTACGACACATTAACAATAAGAATCACATGGGGATAAAGTGTCAATATTTAAACCGCCGGTAAACACATCGCGTTAGAAACAAACCACGTCTAGGTAAAGTGTAATTATTCCTAAAATAAAATTCCAATTTAGACTGGACAAATCCCTTAATTCTCCAGGTTCAATAAAAAACAGAATTACATATTAACTCTCTAATTCATCACATAAACACATAGAAAAAAAAAAAAAAACCAAATACATATGATCATATGTTGAAGTTTCAGTCCCAACAAGAAACACAACGTAGGAAATAGAAAGATAAAAAGAAATAGCAATCCCAACCTGGACAGTAGCCAATTTTTAGCTCCAATCTGATCTGAAAATTAATGGAGGACGATAGAACCTGTCATGCCACTTTACCTTCAAGGAAAATAAAATTTCATTGCAATCTTCCATCTCAGAGACGAGTCCATCCAAGACGGCTCTTCAAATGAGTTAACGCGTTTGCGCGTATAGGGGATGACCGGATTTTCTTTAAAAGCCAATGCAGAAAGCGAATTGTGTGAATGAGAACCACAACAGCAATCAAACATAGCAAAACAAAAATTGGAAATAACAACATAAACGCATGATCTAAAGCAAGATCTGGGACTACCATGGCGAATGCCAGAACATAGGTAACACCCAGGAAAGTGAGAGTGGTACACATGGCAAATGTCAAGATGCCCATAAAAACTTTATTCTTCAGAGGGAATCCACTAATAAGCAAAAGGGTGACACAGAGAGATGCAGTGAAAGAAATGGAGTTTGAAAGTATGAAAAGAACGTACGGTGTTCCATAACTATTGGCTAACACCGAAGTTCCGGCAGCACATGTATTGTCACCTGAGCCGCAAAATCCGCCTGGGGGGCTAAGTGCAGGTTGGAAAGTGATAGTTGTGATCAAGTTAGCCACCACCATTAATGAACCACGCGTCTCTTCTAACCAATCACCCTTGTATCTCAAGTACTCTAACCATTTACTCCATCTTGACTGTTCTGGTGTTTCTAATTCTCTGTTTCCCATCGCGGTAGGTGGAAGATTATTTTGGGTCATTTCTATCTCTCCACCGACATCCATTAAAAAGTTTTGAATTGGGAAACTTTTGAACTCTTTTGGATAGTAATCTAAGACTTGGGCAGTGTTTATGAATTGTGATTACAGGAAAGGAGCACATATATAGAAGGAGGTAGCAATCCATTGCTAGAGAAATATAATATCACATGGTGTGAACATGTTCGACGACTTTGAAATTTCCAGGTCAATCTCATACAAGAGAGAGAGAGAGAGAGAGAGAGAGAGAGCGAGAGCTAGTGGAATGGCAAATTGTGGAATAAAAAAAAATTTCCCAAGCAAATCCATAACACTTTCTTTTTCTTTTTTTTTTTAAGAAATGATAACTGTACATAATTTTTACAGTATTTTTTCAAAAACTTATAAGTATCAGTTTACTACTTAATGTTATTGTTATATTAAAATATTAATCTCAATATTAAATTTAAATTTAAACTAATAATAACTAATAACTTATTATTTATTAAGAAAATATTATAAAAATATTATGTAAGAAATTTACCCTCAACCTTTATTTTTCTAAATAACTTGTAATAAGTAACGTAAATATATTTTAAAATTAACAATATTTAGCTGACATTTGAGGTTGGTTGTGCAAAATTTGGTCATTTTCCATTTTATACGTACCAATATGTTCACTCCTTTTTGTGGGTGATGCGGATGACTTTTGTGGTTGGTTGATTCGTCCCGCTTAAAGTACCGGCCAAATACCAGACAATACCGAATCTCCGGCGAATATCGGGCATCTCGGCTAGAAAAAGCAGTGACAGAAAGCCCACTTTGCTCCGTCGCCATCACCGGCCATCTCCCCTTCTCCTCCTTCATTTTTTCTGTTTAGTTCCTACATCTTTTTGATTTTGCCATTATTGCTTCGTCATCCTCTTCTGTTCTGTGGTCTTAAATCGATTTTTCTTTACCTTCTATTTCTCTCTTTGTTCCTTGTGTTTTCAAGACTCTGACTACTCACGTGAAGAAAGTGTTTGAAATTCAAAGCGTTTACATTAATGGTTGGTTTGATGTTATCAACGAAAGTAACTTTTGTATCTTTTTTGTCTCTTTGTTTCTTGTGTTTTCAAGACTCTGACTACTCACGTGAACAAAGGGTTTGAAATTCAAAGACTTTAATGTTTAGTTTGATGTTATCAACAAAAGCAACTTTTGTGTTTTTTTTATTTTATATTATTTTTATTATTATTATTCTTATTATTATTAATTGAGTTGTACAACATGCCAGCAACTTTGAGGTGGATGTTTAGAGCATTTATATTAGTATTTGTATTTTACACATTTATTTTTACACTAAAAATATACTTTTTTTCATTTTACACTACCAGTTTTACAAAACACCCACATTAGTTTATTTATTTTACAAGTTATTTCAATAAAATATTCATTCTTCTCTTTTATTATTTCTCTTTATTCATTGTGGCGATGGTATTGCCGAAATTATGGGAAAAAAAAATTTTCTCCCAATTTAAGTAAAGCCATTGCTACAATTGGAAGAAGAAAAAAAAAAAAACATTTTTTCCAATTGTGATAATGGCATTGCCGAAATTGCGGGAAAAATATTTTTTTCTTCACAATTTCGGGAATACCATTACCATAACGGGAAAAAATGTTTTTTTTTAATAATTGTGGTAATGGCATTATTGAAATTGCAGAAATTTTTTTTTTTTTTCTATTTTTGGCAAATCCATTACACTTTTTTTTTTTATGAAATGATAAGTGCACATAATTTTTATAACATTTTTACCACAAATTCTAAATATCAAATTTTACTTATGGTCATTGTTATACTAAAATAGTAATCTCAATGTTAAAATTAAATTTAAACTAATAATAACTAGTAACTTATTATTTATTTTGAAAATGTTATAAAAATATCGTATATGTATCAAATTATATTTTTCTTTAATTCTTTCCTAGATTTTGGCATTCACTTTTTTTCTCCCCCTATTTTCGGCAATACCGTTGCCACAATTACCTTTTTTAGGGCACTCACAAATTCGGTCAGGGGCACATCTTACACTCACACGTCCGGTCAGCTAAGGAAAATTGTGCCGAAGGAATTATGGCAATGCCTTCGTCGTAATTCAAGCTATTCTCTCTCCACCGTTTTTGTCATTCTCTCTCTAACTTTTTCTTAAATTGCAGCCACATTGTTGTCAAATTTAAATCTCTTTCCTCATTTCCCTAAATAACTNATCTCCAATTAGTATGTGTGTTCAAGTGAACCTTGATAAACCCTTGATTAATACTATTCAAATTGGCAAAATGGCCCAGATGGTGCAATATGAAGGTCTGAACTCTCTTTGTTTTGCTTATGGACGTATTGGTCACCGTAAGGAGTCTTGTGTTTATCTAATTAGAGAACAACCTACCAGGACTCTCATAAAGTCATGCCTGATAGTGCTTCTCCTTCCTTAGAATCGTCAGAAGTTATACCTAGCTCTACTTCTAAAGACAAGATGTATGGGAATGAATGGTGGTGAGTAGAAGGAAAGGAAAGGCATGTCAAGGGACCCCTAGTTTGCCTTTGGAGAAAAGCTCTAATGGAGATGTCACATCTAAAGAAAAAGCTGGTGAGCTTGCGTCTAATGCCCAACCTAGCCGTAGAAAAGGGAAAAGAAAAATCTTAGGCACCACCCTTAAACCGGTCACAATCCCTATTGATAAGTATGAAAAAGCTAGCCCTAGAAAGACTGGCAACAGGAAAAATTGAAGTCCCAAGGAAGACGAGCCAAATCTAAAGGCATCCTGTCCAATCGTTTGGTGATCCTTCCCAGACAATTTTGAACCTACCCGTTAGAGCTTTTAATTTTTCAACTATATCTAATCATAATATTGCCTATCCCAACCCCTCATCCTCTCAAACTACCCAAGCCCTACCCACCCCTCACACCACCTCCATAGCGCTAGGCAACAACAAGAAATATTCATCGGGTAAAACTCCTCCAGTTTTCTATTCCCAAGATCAAGCATACAATTCTAGTCAAGTGCACAGAGGGGAACTTAGGAGTATGGAAACACGGACGAAATGGGTAACTACCCATAAAATGCTAACAATATAATTAATTGTCAACGTTTTCAAACTATTTTTTTTTTTAGCACCTCGAGTCTCAGAAGTCGAGTTGTGCACTCATACCTCGAGTTTTTGATGCTCATTTTTATAGTTTGACCTGGCCTAGTTCCACGTGGCATCCCACGTGGAACTCGAGTTTTTGAGGCTCGAGGTCTAAGCCCATATACCCAGAAAGATTAGAGCATGAAGAAAAAAAAAAAAAAAAAAACCTCGAAGAAGAAGAAAGAAGCCGAAAGCCAGAAGAAAAAAAAAAAATGAAAAACCCGAAAGGCCGGCGCGATCGGGGCCGTAGTGCGGCCAGGGTCGGCGCAACCCAGGGCTCGCGCCGCCTGCGCGACTCGGGCCGCGCGAGCCCTGGGTCGCGCGCGACCCTGGCCGCGCTGCGGCGCCGGTTGCGCCGGCCTGGGGTTGCCGGCCTGGAGCTTTTTTTTTTTTTTTTTTTTTTTTTTTTTTTTTTTTTTTTTTCTGATGAACACATATATGGTATTTCAGCATCTTTTTCTAGATTCTTTCTCTCTCTCTGTGATCTGATTTTTTTTTTTTTGGGTATTTTGGTTTGTAGATGAGAGACTTGGATACTTGAAATATTTTCAAATTTTTTTGATTTGGAAATCGAGTTTCTGAGACTCGAGGTCCACGTAGACGCCACGTAGACGCCACATAGACCTCGAGTCTTAGAAACTCGAGTTCCAAACTCGACTTTCTGAGACTCGAGGTGCTACTAATCAATATAGTTTCTGAACCGGACTAACTAACTAAATAGTTATAGAAAAAAAAATAGTTACCTATTTCCTCCTGGAAACACTCAGTAACTCTATTCTCAGTGATGATAAAGGCGCAGTCCCTGTTGATGCAAGCATGGAGCTTAAGGGATATAGGGGATAGATCTTCCCCTATTGTTTTGATTCCACCACCAATCCTTTTGCTACAATGAATATTCTTATTTAGAATTACAAAGGTGCACTTAAGCCCTCCTTCAAACAGACTATTTTGGACCTTGTGAACTGCCATCACCCTATTATTATGGTTATTACGGAAACTCGCTTGAGTGGAGATAGAGCTAAAAGTATTGTGGCTTCTCTTCCTTTTGATGGAGCCATGTGCTCTGATCTTCACTGGAGGCATTTGGCTGCTTTGGTGATCTGACTTGGTTCAAGTGGAAGTGCTATCTACCACTGAGCAGGAAATTCATGCCCTTATTCGGGTAAGCTCTCATCCTTTTTCTTGGATTCTTAGTGGTATTTATGCTAGTCCAAGACTTTGTGAGAGACTTGTGTTATGGGATAATTTGAAACTTCTTGCGGGCCTACATAACCTCCCATGGGCCTTAATGGAAGATTTTAATGAAGTGGTGAATGAACATGAGAAGTTTGGGGGTAAGCTTGTTAGCCAAAGAAGAATTAGATCGTACGTGGATTGTATGAATTTTTGTGGTATGCTTGATGTAGGGTTTTCTCCACTAAAGTATACTTGGACTAATAGGAGAGGCTTGGTTGACTTAATCCAGCTTAGGTTGGACAGATGTTGGGCTAATCCTAGTTGGAAATCTCTTTTCCCGAAGGCTAATGTTACTCACTTAGCTCAGGTTAACTCTGACCATTGTCCTCTTCTTTTGAATCTATCTCCTCCTCCCCCTTCAAGCTCCAATAGACCTTTTCGCTTCCAACCCATGTGGATGAGTCACCATGATTTTCCCAGAGTGGTTAATGAAGCGTGGGAGGGTAGGGATTTCAATCTCCCAGTGGCAGTTGATGAATTTAGGCGAAAACCACATTTTCATCCCTACATTTTCACGCGATTCCCACTTTGATTCCTAACTTTTTTTTTTACCGCTTTTAGTCCCTATCCTGGAAAACACATCTCGCTTTAGTCCTTACCGTTACATCAGAGATGAAAAATGCACACATGACAAACGGATGGTACTGTTAGCTGACGTGGCCATTAAAATAATAATAAAAAAAATGTTATTTGGCATTAAAAAATTTTAAAAATTAATTTATTAATTTTAACTAAATAAAAAATTAAAAACAGAAAAAAAAAATTATATGAATTAAGATCTAAAAAGATCTTCAACAAGAACACCAACTCAAACTTAAAATCTCAAAATTGAAAACCAAAAATCACAAACCCAGAAAATAACCCCACCACCGCATGCACCCCAGCAACCACCAACAACAACAACAAAAAAACGAGACCCAAACACCAATCCGGCCACCAAAACATCAACCCACAGCCACCCAAACACCAAACCACCATTGATCCGGCCACCTAAACACAGATCCGACCAACCCAAACACCAACCCGGCCACCAAAACATCAACCCACAGCCACCCAAACACCAAACCACCATTGATCCAGCCACCCAAACACAGATCCGGCCAACCCAAACACCAACACACAGCCACCCAAACACCAAACTACCATTTTCGGCCACCCAAACACAGATCCGACCAACCCAAATACTACCAACCCAAACACGGCCAACACAATGACAGATCCGGACATCCTATGATGGATCCGGCTGCTTTCGTCAACACTGAGAGTCGGCTTGGCTACGACTGGAAGTTGGCACGCCGCCGTTGTTGGTAGGAAGAGGGTCGAATCAAGGCCGCCAGGGCTCGCTTCATAAGATCGCCTTCCACACCGCCGATTCGGATGAGGGAGTTGGTCATCGCCGATCTACGAGCGTTGAGTCTATTCGGCGGAGCCAAGTGTGAGTGCGAGTGGGAACCGAATGAAGGTGCTTTCATGATGGAGATCGTGGGTCTTGGGTTTTGGGTCTTTGGTCACGGAAATCATTTTGTAGATCGGTGGGTTTGGGTCATGGTGGTTGTGGGGGTGAATGAGGGTGTTGGATGATTGGCGTGGTGGTGGGTTTGCCTTTCTCTCCTCTCTCCAGCTTTCTCAACTCTCACCATGTCTCACCCTCTCTTTTGCTTTGATTTCTGAATCTCAGCTCTATTGGGTTTGATATTTTGTTGCTTTTACCAGGGGGTTTATGTGTTGTTCTAAATGCTTAGATCCCTGTTAATAGTTCAGAAAATATTGTTTTGAGCTTGGAATATTGATCTTGTTCTTATTTAATTTCTTGTTCATGTTTATTCTGATGTGGATCTTATATTTAATTTTGTGATCTTATTTTTTGAGTTATTTGTGATTTTTAGTTTTCAATTTTGAGATTTTAAGTTTGAGTTGGTGTTCTTAGTGTTCTTGTTGAAGATACTTTTAGATCTTAATTCATATAAAATTTTGTTTTTATTTATTTTTTTATTTTTTTATTTAGTTAAAATTAATAAATTAATTTTTAAAATTTTTTAATGCCAAATAACATTTTAACTCAACACCTTATTCCTACTCTTGTTTCCTCATTTCAATCAGCCTTTGTGGCAGGAAGAAGAAGTTCTGACAATGTTATCATAGCTCAGGAACTCATCCATTCTCTAAAAAGGAGAAAAGGGAGGGAAGGATTTATGGTGATTAAAATCTACCTTGAGAAAGCTTATGACAAATTAGAGTGGAGTTTCATTACAATGGTCCTAGATCATTTTGGTTTTCCTAAGAATTTCTCGGAGCTTAGCTGCATTTCTACAACCACTACCTCCCTTTTGTTTAATTGTAGTAAACTAGAAGCTTTCTCTCCTTCAAGAGGAATAGACAGGGATACCCTATATCTCCTTATATTTTTCTTCTTTGCATTGAATACTTGAGCTCTCTTATCACCAAGAGTTGTGAAAGTAGAGAATGAACTGCTGTTAAGGCTTCTCAGGGTGGCCTTAGGTTCTCATGTTTTCTTTGTGGATGAATTTCTTTTATTTGCTAAGGCAAATACCAGAAACAGTGAGGCTATTTTAGGGGTCCTTGATAGTTTTTGTGGGATTTCTAGCCAGAAAATCAGCAAAGGCAAGTCTTGTATTGTTTTTTCCCCTAATGTGGATGCCTAAACTAAAATTTCTATTTGTAACAAGTTAGGAATTCAAGCCACTTGCGAGATTGGGAGATATCTTGGTTTCCTATTTTTCATAAGGGTTGTAATTGTAATGCTTTCAACTTTGTTATTGGCAAAGTCTAGTCAAAGTTGGCCAGGTGGAAAGCCAAAGTATTATCCCTTGTAGGTTAACTTGTGCTCATTAAATCTGCAACCACCCTATACCAGATTACTATATGCAATGCCATGCTCTCCCCGTTAAGACTTGTTTTGCTATCGAAAAGCTTCATAGAGATTTCTTTCAGGGCTCTACCCAAGATAAGAGAAAGTTGCATCTTGTTAACTAGAATACTCACTCTCCCCAAACAGTATGGTGGCCTTGGTATTTTCCAAATGAGAGCTAGAAATGAAGCTTTGCTTGCAAAACTTTGCTAGAGAATTGCTAATAACCCAAAGCTCTGTAGGCAAAAATCCTCATTAAAAAATACCTTTCAAGTTCTTATGTTGGTAGGAAAAAGAATGGTTCAATTATTTGGGTAGCATGTAAGAAAGGAGGCCCAATTTTTATGCAAGGCCTTAAATGGACCATTTATAATGGACGTTCTGTAATTTTTTGGAAAGACTTTTGTCTTCCTTTGGGGCCTATTAGGAATCTAGTTGAAGGACCTTTGTCTCTCCAAGAGGAAGCTTTCTCTGTTTGGGATGTTAAAGAAAATGGGATGGCTATCCTTTCATTGCAACGTCCAGATGTCATCATTCAAGTCATTTCTGCCACTCCTTTTGCGAATAATCCTGAGCTTCAAGATTCCTCAGCTTGGGCTTTTTCTAATAATCACTATAAGAAAAAAGGCTTAATACAACGAAAAAAGTCGTTGCAATAACAACTAATGTCGTTGTAATAGGTGTTATTGCAATGACAAGAAAGTCGATACAAGCCGTTGTAATAAACTTGAGGCAATAGAATTATGCAACACTAAATTCTCATTGCAATAAATTCCATATATTGCAAGGATTTACTTTGAAAATCTCGTTGCAATAGGTTGTTTTTTTTTTTTTTTAATTGAAAAAAATTCAAAATTTTAAAATAAATAAATCATTTTTTAAATAATAATTTTTTCATTAACCTGTTTTGCAATTCAAAAACCATATTTAAGAAACTATACTAACAAATTAAAGATATGCATAAAAGATGAAAATTTTGAAATACTTCATTTCAATATGTATGTCAAAAACACATATATATACACAACTTGTTGAGTTTAAATTTAATCACATAGTTTCAAAAAGTATGCAAAATCAATACAACATGAAAGAAAAGTTTCTTCCCAAAGGTGTTATCGAAGCATGCTTCACAACCATTCATTGACTTACCACCTATTTTTGAAAAAAAAGAAAGAAAATAAGTATAGAGTTGAAAACTTCATATATACAACACAATGACACCAATATACACCATCATTGATTCTTAAAAAAACACATATAAAACAATACTACTTGAAGACTATGAAATTAAATAAATAAAAATCAAATAAATTTAAAGAGAACCAAAAGATTACCTGAAAGTTAGAGAAAAAATCTTTAAACTAAGAAAGAGTCTCTCCAAGGAGATTATGAATTAAGAGAGACTGAAATTTGAGAGAGAAAATTTAGAGTTAGTAAATATGAGAGTGAGATGGAATTTGAGAGATAAGTTTTGTAGTTAGTAGATAAATTTAAATTTGAGATACGCATAGAAAGAGGGAAAGTGAAATGAGAAAAAAGAAAAGAAAAGAAAGAACAAAAAAGAGAGAGAGAGAGAGAGGAGAAGAGAGAGAGAGAGATAGGTGTGGGAGAGAGAGAGAGATGAGAAAAACATGGAGATAGATATGGGTGAGAGAAAGAGGGAAACTAAGATTAAAAAGAAAAAAAAACATAAAAATAGGAGATAGAGGTGGGTGAGATAAAGAGGGAAACTAAGATGAAAAAAAAAAAAAAAGAGTTAGACTTGGGTGATAGTTAAATTTGAGATGAGAAAAAACAGGAAGATAGGTGTGGTGAGAGAAAGTGGGAAATTGAGATGAGAAAAAAAGAAGACGTGTGGAGAGAGAGAAATATTGAGATGAGGAAAGAATGAATAGACATGGGTGAGAGAGGAAATTAATGAAAAAGAAATAGCGTCAATTTCCTAAATTTTCCTGCTACTCAATTACTCACCTCTATTACATTAACAAAATTTGTTGTGAAATAAAGATTTAACCTATTACAACAATACAGTTCAATGTGAAATAAAAGATTACCTATTGCAACAACATATCTCAATGTAAAATAAGAGTTACCTATTACAACAACACATTTCGATGTAACAATAATTATTGCTACAATCTCATATTGATGTAATAAATTAAGTTATTATTACAACAAAAAACAACCTAGAGATGCAATAGTATATATATTACATGCATTTTTTTTTTTTTTTGTTGCAATAATACTTGTATTATTGTCTTTTTTTCTTGTAGTGAATGGCTCCTTCTCTCTAAAGCTGCATATGTTGTGGCTAAAGGGTTAAATCCCTTGAACCTTTGTACTTCTCCAATCTCTTGGGCCTGGAAAATCAAGTCAAATCCTAGAATTATCTTCTTTTTTCGGCTGGTCAGCCACAATAGCATTCCACATGTGAAGTCTTTGGTTCAAGAGGTTTCACTCTTGACAGTTATTGCCCGCTATGTATGAAGTGTTCTAAATCCATCATCCATGTGCTACGTGATTGTAAATATGCCAAGTTGTTTTGGACAAAGCTTGGTGTTCCCATCCTTTTCTCAATTCCTTTTCTTTACCTCTTCTTGATTGCTTAAGGCCATGCTATTAATTCTTTTTCCTCCAATCACTTGGTATTTATGGCTACAAAGAAATGCTTTTATTTTTAGATCAGGTGTGCTGGAGCCAAACCTGATTGGTACTTGTGGGTAGAATTTTTTGCTATTGGTCTAGGTAGTAAATCAAACCCCAGTAANAAAATTTTTTAATGCCAAATAACATTTTTTATTATTATTTTAATGGCCACGTCAGCCAACAGTACCATCCGTTTGCCACGTGTGCATTTTACGTCTCTGATGTAACGGCAAGGATTAAAACGAGATGCGTTTTCCAAGATAGGGACTAAAAGCGGTAAAAAAAAAAAAGTTAGGGACCAAAGTGGAAATTGAGTGAAAATGTGGTTTTCGCCATGAATTTACTATTAAAGCTAAAACTTGGAATAAGAAATTTTTGGTAATGTCTTTGCTAATAAGAGACATACTCTTACTCGAATTTTAGGGGTCCAGAGAGCTATTGCTAACCATCCTAATCCTTTTCTTTTAAAGCTCCAAGCCTAACTTTTGGATGAGTTCAATCAAATCCTCCAATGGGAAGAGGATTTATGGGCTATGAAGGCAAGGTCTAATTGGATTGTGCATGGGGATAGAAATACTTCTTTTTTCCATTTGACTATGTTGATTAGAAGAAATTTTAACAAGATCACTTGTATCGAAAATGAATATGGTATCTTAACCCACAACATGGAGGAAGTTAAAAGTTTGTTTTTGGATGGGTTTAAGTCCTTATACCAAACTGAGATGGTTTCTAGTAGTATATCCAATCAAATTGAACCAAGGTGGTGTGTTCAAATAATACAGGCAAATGCTGAAACCTTAAGTCTCCCTCCCTTTGATTTGGAAATCTTTAATGCCTTGTTTGCCATAAAACCCTTCAAAGCTCCAAGGCTTGATGGTATTCATGTTGGCTTCTTCCAAAGGTTCTGGGGGAATGTTGGTGATTCTGTTAAGTATGAAATCAAGCAGATTTTTCTTGATAGGAAAATCCTCCCCCACCCCCCCCACCTTAATCAAACCCTGATAGTTCTCATTCCTAAGCAAGATGGCCTGACCTCTATTGGCCATTTTGGGCCTATTAGTTTTTGTAACTCTATCTACAAGATTTTTTCTAAAATTCTTGTTCATAGACTCAAACACCTTATTCCTACTCTTGTTTCCTCATTTCAATCAGCCTTTGTGGCAGGAAGAAGAAGTTCTGACAATGTTATCATAGCTCAGGAACTCATCCATTCTCTAAAAAGGAGAAAAGGGAGGGAAGGATTTATGGTGATTAAAATCTACCTTGAGAAAGCTTATGACAAATTAGAGTGGAGTTTCATTACAATGGTCCTAGATCATTTTGGTTTTCCTAAGAATTTCTCGGAGCTTAGCTGCATTTCTACAACCACTACCTCCCTTTTGTTTAATTGTAGTAAACTAGAAGCTTTCTCTCCTTCAAGAGGAATAGACAGGGATACCCTATATCTCCTTATATTTTTCTTCTTTGCATTGAATACTTGAGCTCTCTTATCACCAAGAGTTGTGAAAGTAGAGAATGAACTGCTGTTAAGGCTTCTCAGGAAAGCTGTCATTCAAGTGGCTTGGAAGAGGCCTCCCATGGGGTGGATTATGATTAACATTGATGGGTCGGCAATGGGAAATCCTAGCAAAGCTGGATGTGGTGGCTTTCTTCATAACTGTGAGGGAGAATGGTTAGGGGGTTTTGCGAAGGGAGTGGGGTTCACTACTAGCTGTGTTGCGGAGCTTTGGGCGCTTGGTGATGGATTGAATCTTGCCTCCTCTTTAGGAATTGAGGACCTCATTGTTGAATTAGATGCTTTAGCTATTGTGCATCTGTTGAGAAACTCTGTTGCTAACCTTGCTTTGGAATGACTTTTATCTGATTGTAGGAACCTATTGAGGACCTTTCCCAGGACTTAGATTGAGCATGTGTTAAGAGAGGCCAATCAATGCGCTGATGCACTAGCCAAACTGGGTGCTAAGTTTTCTACTATGTATGTTTCTTTTGTTATCCCATCGACTGTGGTGGTGAATTTGCTAGCTCTTGACAGAGTAGCAACATCTTGTAATAGACTGATTTCTATTTTTTGTTAGTTTTTATTTCCCTTTCACCAAAAAAAAAAAAAAAAAAAACTTAAAAGCCTGCTAGCGCAAATGTTGTAAGATTGTTGTGCTATAGTATTACATTATTACTATTACTTGTTCCTTTGGGGCCTCCCATTGTTGGATATTTCTGACCTACAATAAAAGTAAATTGGGGACCTCAGCCCAAAACCTTCATCCCATTAGGCTGAGCCACTGCAATAATAATACTTAAAAACAAACTGATAAGGACATTGTGCTACATAGTGTTAGCAACAAACTTGCAAGTTCCTCTTTAGCTTAATGAGTACATAATCCAATCACAAGAGATTAATCTAGTGATTCTTAAAATTTCATGAAATAATGAGGTCTCAAGTTCAAAATTCAATTATTTTTGGTGACACCACTAGCACATGGCATTATATTGTAATGAATTTTTGGTTTTGGTCACGTGCCACCAAATAATCCATTTTAATATAATTATATCAAGTCCAATGCCCTTAAATTATCTTCTTCTTTCTTTTCTTTTCTCTCTCTCTCTCTTTTTTTTTTTTTTAAACTTCTGATTAGAATAATAATCTTGATTTCCTTGTATCAGATATATCAAGGTTCTCAATTGAGATATGTGAAAACATGTTCATATTAAAAAAAAGTTAGAAACTTTACAAGAATAATGTAGATGTGACCATGTTTTCTTCTATATCTATGTGAGTGTTTGGATCTGGATGAAATGACGTTTTGTGTTTTACTTTTTTTTCCCTGCACGTGTTTCTACTTTAGGGGACAAGTACACTGTTCAGCACTATTGAGTATTATTCATGCACTGTTGAGCACTGTTCACACACCAAAAAAAATATTGAAAATGGGTCCTACGGTACTATTTACACATTTAAAAATTATTTTACTACAGTGTTTTCAATTTTCAGCAAAATAAACTGTATCCAAACGAACCCGTAGAATTTGTTGTGAAAGTCTTGTAAAAATGTTATGGATATAGTATTTTTCTCTAAATTTAGGACACAAATTGACTACCAACTTAGTTGTAATAGTAAAATGACATGTGTTCATATCATGTGCAATGCACTAACTTATTTAGAATGATTGTATACAATCACTCAAGTGTGGTTAGTAAGTAAACTTTTCCTAGTTGGTAAGTAAACTTTTCTCTAAATTTTCCTATTGGTTTTTTTTTATTTTAAAGATTTCATTTTCCTAGTTTATTGTAGCTTTGGATTATAATTAAATTTATAGCCAAACTTTATCCTTATATTTATCCTCATTAGTCATTTTTTTGCATGTTAGTTGAGACATATTCATGTATTTTGAGATGTAACATTTTTTTCTTTTTTCTTTTTTTCTTTTTGGTGTCAATTGAGTTTTGGAGTTTTAATATTTACATCAGGTGGCCATATATATATATATATATATATATATTATTGAACGTAAATTTTGAAAATTTAACTATTAGATTACTTGTTTTTCATGTTCTTAACACGCATATCAAATTTCATTCAAATAAGTTGTTATTTATTATTTAATCAATGAACTTATTTTTTATGCATAATTTTAAACAAAAAAAAAAAAAAAACTTGAAATTGAAACATTTGTTTGATGACATAGCAATTGATCTTTAATCTTCTTAAACATTTGTGAGTGTGGAGGATATAATAAGAACATTCGAAATTGGCATTCAATAAAAATATATAGGAAGAGTTTGAAGAGTTTTTCAGTAAACTAGTTTGGAAATAAACCTTATCCTTAACAAATAGGGTGTTTGTTATCATCTAAATTCTAATCAACTCACGTTTTCAAAAAATTTTTTTAAAAAAAAAATCTAATCAACTCACAAAAGGTTTGGCAAAAGATATTAAATTGAAGGACAAAGTCACATGCTTACTTACTCTTGTATCAGTCAAAGGTTGCAATTTTAGGTTGGAGTGTTTGTTTGGTACTGAATTATAAGCCAAGTTTTTTTCTATTAGATTTTATATACAACCTTTTAAAATCTTTTTTTTTCCTTACAATGTTTCATTTTTTTAAGGCAAAAATACAATGTAGGTCTCTGAAGTTTGCCTATTGTGTGCTTTTGGTCCCTTAAGTTTCGAGTGGGCACTATTAGTTCCTGAAGTTTAAAAAATGAGTGTTGTTGGTCCTTTTATTAACATCCGTTAAATTCTTGCTTATGTGTCTAACAGAGCATTAACATGACACTTATTTTTTTCCTTGTGGCAACTTATTTTTTATTAAAAAATCACATATAGGATTAAACTCCAAACTTGCTTATTTTCCCCAATATTACCCAAATCTGGAAAAACTAGGTAGTTGATTACTTTCTCAAAATGAATTCATATTCGACTGAGATGGAGAACACACTAGAGCGGCAATGCATCGTCACATCCACAAAGGTCTCAGTGGATATGTGTTCTTTGAACTTATTTGGTATTTGCCTTATTGTTTTTAACTTCCGAGTTGTAAATTCCATTTGGTATTCAATTGTTATTCATTTTTCAACAAGGGCTATAGAACTGTGAAATGGTTTTTCTCTCTTTGATTGATTTCAAAACTCTTAGTTATTATTGATTCCCACTTTGGCAAAGAGGCCCAATAGCAGGAAGAAACCCAACAATATGGGAGGAAAAGAGTTAATAAATTGAGAAGAAAACCATTAAGCCCAAATGTCAAGAATAATGGATCATAGGCCTAAAAAATAGTAAATGAGCCTCAAAGAAAGCAAGCCGGTCTAAAGGAGCCCAAAAAAAAAAGTAGTAAACCTATGGGCATTATGAGAAATAGAAAGCAAGCAAGAATGGGCCAAAGAGGCCCAAAGTAATGAATTAAATGAGTAAGGGTTTGGTGGGAAAGCCCATAAACCCCAAAAGTAAAGAATATGGTAATTTGGGCTGGGGAAGCCCAAAAGACTTAGCAAAGGCCCATGGGAATAAAGAATTGGAATGGGCCAAGGATACACAAAAGGATGAAATGGCCCAAGGAAGCTCGAAAGCAATGGAATGGGCCAAGGAAGCCCAAAATAGGATGAATACTAGCCCAATGATAATACTGGGCCATTGGAATTAAGCAAAGGGAAAGCATACAGCAGGCCCAAAAGAGGCCTAGGAAGCAAGGGTCAAACAATAGCTCAACAAGAATGACAGAATAGCATGACAGAAGTGCTAGCAGACCCATGAAAGGGGAAAAGAATGGATTAAAGAAGGAAAAGCCCACAATCAAGTAAGGCCCAACACAGGAAGGAAGTAAGACATAAAGAACAAAGGCTTAAAGACCCATTCATGCCATAAGAAGTCAAGAATGAGTAGCAGAATGTATAAACGAGCCTTCAAGTCATGGCAAATGCACGAGCAGTAGACAAACCATGGACACACATGGAAATGGAGTACGCACAAGGTTTAGGTACCACCAACTTGTATTCAGCCAATATAAGAGTAATAGGACATGGGCTAGAGATAAGAGAGGGTCTGGTCTAGTAGTGGGGAGGAAGGGGAAGCCTATTCTGGGGTTCTCGCTCAAACTCTTTGGGGGGAAATATCCTACTGGGATGACATACCACCAAAAAGGGGAAAAGATCAGTTGGAATCACTAGGTGCATGCCATGAAGGATAGTGAAAGAGAATGTCCACCCTTATCTAGATGAGAATGCCACGGTGAGTAAGCAAACAAAATAAGGCTATTTGTCTGGTTATGGGATGTGGCACGGCCAGCACAAGTAAGTGGTGGTGGCTAGGCAGCTGATAGACTAGTGGATGGTCTGGAAGGACACCCACACCCAAACAAAAGCGGTTAAGGGGTAAAATAGTAGAAACCCATCACAATAGGCAATATAAAAGGGTCCTCTATAGTGCACAGGAGACAGAACAACAAGGGGGGGAAAAGGGGATAACATAACAACACAAAGAAAACAAAGAAAGAAGAGAGTAAAAAAAAAAAAAAAAAAACAATAGAGCAGATAAATTAGAAGGAAAAGAGATAAAAAGTGTGGCTGAGGGTGGATGAGACAAGAGGAGTACGTGTGTGGAGGAGAAAAACAAAGAGGAAAAAAAGAAAAAAAAGAAAGAAAGAAAGAGAAGAAAGAAACGTGTATTTGGATGAAAAAAATAAGATAATGGAAAAAATAAAATTAAGAATAATAAGAAATTAAAATTAAAAAATGTTGCCATAATATTTTTGCAATAAATTTTAAGTGGTAAGTTATTATTATTTGAAAAAATAATAATTTTTTTGGCGGCGGCGGCGGTAGTGGCGTCGGCGGCGGCAGTAGTGGCGATGGTTGCTGGTGGTTGTGATTGTTGTTTATTGTAGTAGATATATTATTTTTTGGGTAGTAAGATATATTATTTTATTGTAAGGGATATATTATTTTATTGTAATGTTTATATTATTTTATTATGTTAAAAGTTAAAATAGATCCACTGCTGCAGCATGTGTATAGGTAAAATAAATAAAGTAACTTTTAGTGGAGCTAAAAAGCTAAATTTTTAGCTCTACTGCTGTGAATGCTCTTACAGGTTTGTCTAGATAATGCAAGAGTAGAAATTTGTAAGGCATTTCATATTTTCCATAAAATGATTCACAAACCAAGCATGGAAATTAATTTTTCGGAAAAAATGAATTTCATTTTCCAAAAAATGTTTAACTGAACCAAACATGAGAATCGATTTTCCGTAAAACAAAAAGTATTTTCCGTAAAATGTTTGACCGAACTAAACACTGAAATTGATTTTTCATAAAACAATTTTTGAGACAGCTAAACAACCTCAATACATTTTCCTTCTTCAAAAAATAAAATTTAAAAAAAATATGTATTTTTCAGAAAATGTTTTACGCATACTAAACGCAGCCTTTGTTTCTTGTGTTTCCAAGACTCTGACTACTCACGTGAAGAAAGTGTTTGAAATTCAAAGCGTTTACATTAATGGTTGGTTTGATGTTATCAACGAAAGTAACTTTTGTGTCTTTTTCGTCTCTTTGTTTCTTGTGAACAAAGTGTCTGAAATTCAAAGACTTTAATGTTTAGTTTGAGGACGAAATGGCTAAATAACCATAAAATCCTAACAATATAATTAGTTGTCAACGTTTTCAAACTATTTTTTTTTTTAGCACCTCGAGTCTCAGAAAATCGAGTTATGCGCTCATACCTCGAGTCTTTCATGCTCGATTTTTATAGTTTGACCTGGCCTAGTTCCACGTGGCATCCCACGTGGAACTCGAGTCTCAGAGACTCGAGGTCTAAATCAAAAAAATCTCAAAATATTTCAACATCCAACTCTCTCGTCCACAAACCAAAATACCAAAAAAAAAAAAAAAAAATCAGATCACAGAGAGAGAGAGAAAGAATCTAGAAAAAGATGCTGAAAGAATCTAGAAAAAGATGCTCCAGGCCGGCGCCGCAGTGCGGCCAGGGTCGCGCAGGCCGCGCGACCCTGGGTCGCGCAGGCCGCGCGACCCTGGGTCGCTCAGGCCGCGACCCCTGGGTCGCTCAGGCCGCGCGACCCCTGGGTCGCGCCTGTTTCTGGGTTTTTTTTTTTTTTTTTTTTTTTTCTTCTGGCTTTCGGCTTCTTTCTTGTTCTTCAGGTTTTTTTTTTTTTCTTCATGCTCTGATTTCTTTCTGGGGGGGTTAATATTGGCTTAGACCTCGAGTCTCTGAGACTCGAGTTCCACGTGGGATGCCACGTGGAACTAGGCCAGGTCAAACTATAAAAATCGAGCATCAAAGACTCGAGGTATGAGCGCATAACTCGATTTTTTGAGACTCGAGGTGCTAAAAAAAAAAATAGTTTGAAAACGTTGACAACTAATTATATTGTTAGGATTTTATGGTTATTTAGCCATTTCGTCCTTTAGTTTGATGTTATCAACAAAAGCAACTTTTGTGTGTTTTTTCTATTATTACTATTATTAATTGAGTTGTACAACATTCCAGCAACTTTGAGTTATTGAGCTAATATATGTATATACTTCAATCCTAAACTTCTTCGTTGAAAAGCTAATACATGTGGTAAAACCTTTACTTTACATTTTAGCCATTTAGTTTGCTTGCATTTATTTGGGAGAATTTATTTAACCCATGTGGTTTATGTCGAACTTTTTAAAGTTAAAAAAATAAAATAAAATAAGTGTTGTTACAAAACATAATAATAATGAATGTAACATGAAGAGTAACTGAATAGTATCTCTAAATATTATTAATTCAATGAGAAAATTAAACAACACTATTTGGATTGAGTCGGGACACTCGATCTCTTTTAGGATATTCAAGCTCTTGATTGGTTAAATTTTGTAATCGGTGCAGAACTTCTCTGAATTGTCTTCTCCACAGATTGATTCTGAAGGAGTCTATTTACATGCTCAATGGACCTCGCGAAATTACTACACTATTTATTTTGATTAATTAGGTCTATTATTCTGATGTAGTGGGTGTTACAAGATTGATTGCTTGATATTAATCTGATGATGCCCAAATGGATATTTTTATTAAGTGGGTTAATGGCTTTTCATTTTTCATAATAAAAATGAAGTACTAATTCAGGTCATATGCTCACTAACAGATATGGTAATTTGATATTTACACTCTTCACCTCCCCCTTGCTCACGTGTTTAGCCCAATATCTGAGACAATTCATTTTAGCTCATTAATCCCCCCAATTAAAAAGAATAAAATAGTCTCTCCATTTCAATGCGGGATTAAACATATTTATTAACTACTCATTTTTCATTTTCACACACACTTTTTTACGTTTATATTATAACATTTATTCATTTTAGGTATTAAATATTAAAATGCTCCAACAATAAGTCACAAGTATAATTTTTGCTAAACTTATTTTTTATGTCCAATAAACCAATAATATAATCTACCCTCAAATCACTACTGGGGAAGCTATCTTAAATTCTAAGGCCTCATTTAGTAGGATCGTTGAATAATTTAATTTCAGCGTTTAAACAATATTAAACATATTTTTGCCTACTTTTTTGGTAATATATATTTCAAAAAATTATAAATAATATTACTCGCACTCTCCTACCAAACAAACTCTTCATTTTTTTCCTTCCGTCCATTGTTTCGTACTCCACACCAATCGATAAACATCCTCATTAGTCTCAGGACCCGCTTAATAACATTAGAGACTTCAAGTGACAATTTTAAGAAATTTTTTTTTATATTTAATAGTAATTATATAATATTAATTAATTTTTTTATTTAAAATATATTTATTATTTTCATTTATTAAGTAATTTAATAAATTAGTATTACTAAAATATAAATAAATAAATTTAATATATATCGAATTAGTAATTGATATAATAACTAACAGTAATTGATAAAGTAAAACTTGCATAAAAAAAAAATATATTAATTTGAGTGGGTGTACGTTGGGTGTGGCCCGTGTGGGTAGATTAGAGAGTTTGTAGGTGTGTTGGGGCTTCTAAAATAGTTTTCCACTTTTTTAGATTGTAAAATATTATATACTTAACTGCACTATACCTGTCCTGTCATTTTATCAAGTATCCAGCTTTGTGCAGTGTGTATTGTCCTGGTGCACTGGCATCAGTGCTGTCGAGGGCGAGCAGATTGTGCAAGTGTAAGAGCAAACTCAGCGTGTTGTCCTTGTCCTCTCAATCGAGCAGATTAAAAAATATAATTAGTTGTCCGTGTCTTTTCAATAAAGAACATTAAAAAACATAACTTAAAATGGTGAATATAGTTTTTTTTTTTTTATCAAATTAGTTCAAAAAAAAACTTTTTAAATTTTTTACATATCTTTTTTAAGTATAGATTTTAAAATTTTAATTATTTTATTTTACGTTCTATAAGTTCTTAATATGAATATCAAATTTTATTAAAATTGGATATTATTTACTATTCGATCAATAAACTAATTTTTCATACACAATTTTAGATTATAAAAATTTGAAATATTAATATTTGTTTGATGAGATAGCAATTGGTTTTTGTTTGTCTTAAAATTTTACAAGCATGAAGAATATACTGACAGCATACAATCTAACGGTTAGATTTCTAAAATTTACACTCAATATAGAGATGTATAAAGATTTTGTAGGATTTCTCTGTAAATTAGTTTGAAGAGAAATTTTGTACTAAAATGAATGACAGGGCTTATAGAAAAATATCAAGAATTAAGACTCAGCGTGTTGTCCTGATCCGAGTCTTTTCGCTAAATATTGTTAACTATGAAACATATTTGCGTTATCAGCACCGTTACAAGTTATTTAGGGGAATGTGGAGAGAGATTGAATTTCGGCATCACTATTGCCGAAATTCAATAAAAATTTGGAAAGAGAATGAGAAAAAGGGTGAAGAGAGAAAAGCTTGAAATACGGCAATGGCATTGCCATAATTCGATTTGGCCAATTTTCCTCAGCTGACAGAATGTCTGAGTGTGAGAAGTGCCCCTGACCAAATGCGTGAGTGCCCCCAAAAGAAAGTAATTGTGGCAATGATATTGCCGAAAATTGGGTGGGAAAAAGAAGTGAATGCCAAAATCTGAGAAAGAATTAAAGAAAAATATAATGTGATGCGTATACTATATTTTTACAATAAATTGTAGGTAACTAGTTATTATTAGTTCAAATTTAAATTTAAC
Organism: Quercus suber; assembly: GCF_002906115.3. NCBI lineage: Eukaryota > Viridiplantae > Streptophyta > Magnoliopsida > Fagales > Fagaceae > Quercus > Quercus suber. The sequence goes on from NW_027069547.1 coordinate 998,099, forward strand.
ATTGAGATTACTATTTTAATATAACAATAACAATAAGTAACGATCTGATACTTCAAATTTGTTGTAAAAATGTTGTAAAAATTGTGTGCATTTACAATTATTTAAAAAAAAAAATTGTAATGGACTTGCCGAAAATGAAAAAAAAAAAAAAAAAAAAAATTTCCCAATTTTGGCAATGGTACTTGCTGAAATTGTAGGGAAAATTTTTTTTCCACAATTTCGGTAATGCCATTACCACAATTGGAGGAAAAAAAATTGTGGCAATGGCATTGCCCAAATTGTGGGGAAAATATTTTTTTTCCTACAATTTCGGCAATACCATTGCCATAATGGGAAAAAAAGTTTTTTTTTTTTTAATTGTGGCAATGGCATTGCCGAAATTGTGAGAAATTTTTTTTTTCCCATTTTCGGCAAATCCATTACACTTTTTTTTTTTATTTTTAAGAATTGATAAATGCACAACATTTTTACAACAAATTTTAAGTATCAGATTGTTACTTATAGTTATTGTTACATTAAAATAGTAATCTATGAAAGTTCAAAATGGGTATGAAACACCCTTGAACGTTTGGACCCCCAAATTACAAAAATACCAATTCAAGCTTTATATCAAACAATTAATGTGCGGAATATGATAACAAGCTTATAATAGAATTGATAAAACAATCTAAGCCAAATATAAACACATCCACAGCAGTAAATATAAGGCAAAAATAAAGGAAAGAAAGATACAAACACACGGATAACGCACGATGTGTTATCGAAGAGGAAATCGAAGTCCTCGGCGTAAAACCTCTCCGCCGCCCTCCAAGCGGTGAGAAAATCCACTAAAGAATATAGTTGGGATACATGAACAACAGAAGACCCTCCAAGCCTAATCTACCCAAGTACCTAAGCCCTCCAAGCTTCTTGCTCCAACGAGGTTACGCCAAACCTATTTCTTCTTTAACTTCCCGGATTTCGTACTTGACCATAGCATCAACCAATGTATATTGGTTCCTTCCCAAACTGCTTCCCTAAGCACCAAATGGACCTTCTCACAGACGTGGGTGTGGTGAGATAAGGGTTTGGTAAATAACCTCTCAAGGGTATGCCAATGAAGAGGAAGAGAGTAGAGGAATTTGTAGAGTCTCTTTAGATGAAGATTGGGGATGAGGCAATCTTGTTTTTCTCTAGGGTTTTCTCTCACAAAATTCTCTCTGGAAGCTCTCTCAATATGATGGGTATAAGGGTGTATATATAGTAGGGTGAGAAGGGAATGCAAAACGTCAGTTTTTGCCAAACAGGGCAAGTTGGCAACTTGGTCTCGCGGCTTGTCCATGTCACGAGTTCAAGTCGCGACGTAACGGCCTGGCCAACCTGGGACTTTTGTCCTGTAGCGTGACAGCTGGCACGACCCTTCAGCTTCGCAGTGTGCCTCTCACGTGCCAGCTTTTGGCAGTCGCGATCCACCCGCGAGCCCTAGCCGCGAACCTCTGTTTTTCTTGCACACTCTTGAGCTTTTTTTCACATCTTCTCACACACTACCCTTACAATTTTCCCACCTAAATACAGGGTTACTAAATGCTAAATTACAAGCAAATTGGTCACGGAATAAAGCCAATTAGATGGTTGATAAAATTCAACCTTACAATCTCCCCCTTTGGCTATTCTGTGACAAAACCCTACAACAGACTCTAGACTTAAACGTGAGTTGGGAACAGTTGGAAAACTTACTCACACCTAACTCGAGATTCTGTAAAGCTCTTGAACATATGAATAAGTAACTCCTAAAACACAATAACATAGCAATATCGTTGTATGCAGAAAACTTAATATGCATATGGAGCAAAATAAGCATGATCAAGCAAAAAAGAACATAAGCATAAAAGCAATAATTCATGGCAAGATCAACAACAGTAGTCACTTAAGCAAAAGTGATTACTATGTTCATTCACACAAGGAATGAACATCCAGTCATGCAAAAATGATAAACTCAATTGAATAGTATCATTTCCAAGTCCAACACTCAACCAATGCATACAAACATATATGCATCTAGGAACAATCCTACACGGGCACAAGAGTGTTGTACTTAAGATAATGCAAGGCATTAACAAGTACCAAAGCACAAAGCACAAAGGCTGCATATGCAAAGTTTTGCAAATACATGGCACAAACCATAAAAGCCTACAAAAGTGCATAAGAATAAGAAACAACCCTCAAAGCTTACAAAAGCAACAATGGGTACAAAACTACAACATAAAGTGTTGAAACTGAATAACATCATACCATATAAGTAAACACTAAAGATTCACATGTTGAGAGTTTTAAAACAAACTAAAACCAGTGTATCAATCTAAAAAAAACATATTTAAACTCCCCCTCAAAACGAGCACTCCCCTTCAAGAGCTGCCCCAAAAATTCTCCCCCTTTTTGACCGGAATGGCCAAAGGGTCAGTGATCCTGGCTGGTATGAATGCTGTCAAACTTGGCAGAGAGTACATCAAGCTGGTCCTGCATTGCTGTCATCCTCTCAGTCTGTTGATCCTGAACATCGCGGATTGTATCAAGTCTCTCCAGGATGATCTGAAAGGTATCAGGAGGTACAGGTGATGAGGTAGAAGGTCTGCTCCTCTTGACTCTTACTCTAGGTGTGGAAACTAGTCCTGCACCTTCTGCTTCAGTCTCCATAGGATCACCTTCTTCGTGGACACCCTCTTCTTCTTTACCTGGAAGATGACTCTGTATCCGTATGAGAGTAAATCTGTTGATGGTTGATAGAGGAGGCATGGGACTGATATCTTGTGGGATTACAACACCCTTTTCTTTGAAAATTCTCATGAGAAGACTTGGAAACACCAGCTTGGGCCTCGAGGTGGTTTTAGTTTCATCCATTATAGTATCAAAAATGTGGGAACTGATGTCAATAAAGGTGTTTTCCTTAAGATCCATAAGAAAGATAGCTTTGGCATTCGTCAATGTAGTCATCTTCCTTATAGGGTACAGATTGTACATCATTATTGTTGTTAAACACCTTATGTCTTTAGGAAAGTCAGAAGTGTTGAGACATCTCTTTTCTAAAACCCCACAAATATTTTTCTGGACAGTTTCTAGAGAGACCATTCTGTCCTTGTAGTTAGTGAATTCATAATCTTCTAACCCCTCCAGCCCTAAAACCTTATCAATGTCATAAGCATCTAAGGTAAACTCCTTTCTCCTCACCCAACAACTCAACTCCTCCTCCTTTATCACAACATTTGCATAGAATTCTCTGATTAGTGGTTCACACACTAAAGGTAAGTCACCCAGAAGTTTCTCCCAGCCTCTTCCTTTAAAACATTTTGGAATGAATGCATCCCTCAAGTCATGTAAATCCACAAATCTCTCCTGGATAATTGTTTCTTTTATGAAGGAATCTCTGTATATCTCAAAATGCTTGACTGACCTAAACAGGTTGTTGTCCATTTTCAATCTTTTATTAGCCTTCTTAGCAGGAGTCTTTTTCTTAGAGGACGTGGAAGCCATCTGTAAACACTCAGAAAAGTCCACAACACAATATGAGGAAGTATACTCAAATTAGTAACCATGTAGTTATAAGGAAGAACAGAGTGTTGGGCAAAACACAAACCAAGAATAGTTGATAACAAAGAAATAACGCATCACATAATAATCATAGATCAAACAAGTTCAGTCTGTAAAGATGAAACTTTCATACAGACAGATGAAAGCAAATGTCACTGATACATGAGCAAATGAACATGGAATGTGCAAGAGAATCCCTAGAGGCAGAGCCATACACAAGATGTGGTAATACACACACAGAACAGATTGAACCACATAGACATAAGGTCATACACATGGCAAACTCAAATTTTTCATTTAAGGGAAACATCACAGAGATACCAAAAACCGTATACCCAATGGATATAAACATTCAAATATCAGATTTCAGCTCATGAATGAGAAGGTGAAAGCATGAAAACCCATAATGGAGCAAACTCAAGAAACTAGTCATAACCAAGAGGGAACAAACCAAACCATCAAAAAAGCATTTTTAAGCATAAATATGTTTGGAATACCCAAATAACAATCAAATCAGTAAAACACATAGATTCAAGAACATTTTACATAAATCATGAAATTGGAGTGAAAAACAAGAAAACCCATACCTTTTTCTTGAAGATTTATGCAGAAATGATGCAGAGATGAAAGATTTTTCAGTGAGAAACAAACGGTTTGAGAGAGAGGGTGAAGAAAACAATGAACAGTCACTGAAAATCGAGGGAAAATTGCAAAATTGTCTTTAAAACGCAAAACACGCGTTTTTCGCGACTTAACCAAGTCGCCAGAAAGTCGCCAGGGCAAGCCACGAAACACTATGAAGGTAAGATTCTAGAAAAATCTTCTAAGTGTTTTTCGCGACTGGAAGGTTTACCCGCGAAGGAGTCGCGAGCTGAGCCGCGAAAATCTCTGAGTAACCCTTGCGATTGGACTTTTCACCCGCGAACAAACCGCCAAAATGAGCCGCGAATAAAGCAAAAACTCAAATTTTAAAAAATTTCCTAAGTCTTTTTCGCGACTAGAATACTGACTCACCAGTAAGCCGCGAAAAATCTCTGAGTGAGCTCGCGACTGGGGCTTGCGATTGGGCCAACCCGCGACTTAGTCGCCAAAACAGGGCAACACTATTTTTGAAAAAAATTTACATTTTTGTAAAAGCAAAGTACTTTCCAAAAATAAAACAAAACACTCAAAAATCTTTCTGTGTTTTACCAATAAAGATTAAGCATGTGAAAACAGATTTAATCAAGTACAATCACACAAATGAATATGGCATTCATTGAACATAGACTTCTGTGTTGTATGTGGATATAAAAAATGAGATAGTCCTTAGTCCAATGTGAAGTTTCAATGATCAATTCAATCAAAGCATACACAACTAGCACTAGATAATGTGACATATCTCAATTATAGAAACATGCATATATGACTTCCCACAAGAACTTGATAACAATTCTTTGAAACTTTTCATTTGGCTCCATATTCAACATATCATTTGCCATTTTTGAGCAAAGAAACTCTCATTGTGAGATAGATGCCTGAAATTTTTGATATTTCAATTATTGAGTTAGCCTTTGGCTTTTTGGGCATCTTTCATACATTTTATTTTGGTCGCTTTCCCTTTTTTCTAGTCAAATACTAGTATATGCGACAGGCTTTTGCAGCTCTATATCTCTTTTCATTTGGAGATTTACATTTAGAGAGCTCTTTTGAAGCATAAAAATAAAAAGTGGGAAGATATATAGGCATGAGTCTATGCATGTCTCAAGATCAACAAAACCATTCACTAATCATTCATGACAAGGTTGAAGATCTATTTACAACAATCACATAGATTTCAGAAATTCTTCCACAATGATATGAGTGCATGAGAGACAAGCTAAGCTCGTTAAATGCACAGAGCCATTAGTACAAAGGTACAAGGCTAAACATGCTTTGAGACAAAATTCAACAAAGTGATCAAACTTTTTGGATTTTCAACTTTTTATTTGTTTTTGGATTTTTGACACGAAAGCAGTAGAAGAATGATCAAAATCAAGAAAAATGTAAAAGCATTTTAAACACAAACAAACCACAGATTAAACAGATACTCAAAAACACAACGCAAATAACCAATCATATCCACAAAGTATAGGAAGAATTGATGTATAGACATGTTATAATGCTTATGCATGAGTACCTTTTGTCACCCACACGTCACGTGCGTTTGGGGTGATATCCTTGACGGATCGGATATGAGAGTTAGGACTTTCAAACCTCCTGTTGAAGCTCTCCAAGCAAGTGGTGAAGGTGCCAATCATTTTCATCACGTCCGTTATTCTGGAATCACGGTTTTGGCTCCTTGATTGCTCACCACCCCAAGACCTCAAGTCATTTCTTCTTCCTCGGGACCGAGGTACACTCACATTGTTGTCTGCTCTTAGCTTTTGACAGTTTAGTCTAGTGTGTCCTTGTAGTCCGCAATAGTGACAAATATAGTTTATTCTAGGACCCTGCTGCTGTCTTGGGAGAGATCTTCCTCTAGCTCCAAATCTGACTTTAGATTGATTTCGGGACTTGTTAAACATCCGTTGATTAGCCACATTCTTTTTCTTCTCAGCCTCTACTATCTCTGGAGTAGACTTATCAACAGCCGTCTCTTTGTTTTTCACAAACTTTACTTCCTTGGTGACTTTGACTGATGAGCTGCTCCCTTCGGTATATCCCAACTCGGACTTGTCTGAGGCATGTCTTTGAGATGAAATAACATCATCTAGCTTCCTGGAGGAGACCCTATCTACCTTGGCATGAGCTTGTACCACCTCTTGCTCGAGAAACCTCACCTTCGTGTAAGCTTCTGATAGCTCACCATTAAGTACTTCAATCTCACACTTTGCCTCCTTATATCTAACCAGCAAGCTTTTGAAATCTTCCTCAGCTCTCTTCATTTTCTTCACGGCTGCCTTTGCCACCTTTGTATACTCTCCTGATTTCTCAAGAAGTATTGCATAATTCTTTTGAAGGCTGGATGCGTCTTCTTCTTCTTCAGCTTCTGATTCTTCAACAATCCCAATGGACTCCTCATCAAAACATTCACCCAGCTGATTCACAAGAGTACTCAAATCATCTGAAGATCCCACATGTGCAATGGTCATGAATGCTGAGTAATTTTCTTCTCCGTCACAGCTTTCTTCAGAGTCAGATTTTGATGAGTCTGAGTCACTTAAAGTAGTGGCATAAACCTTTCCTTTTGACTTCAAATAATTTGGACATTCCTTTTTGAAGTGTCCATGTCCGTTGCACTCGAAGCACACAATATCCGAAGGACATTGAGACTCCTTCCCTTCTTTCCTCGTAAACTCTTTCTTATCACCTCTTGAAGATGAGAATTTCCCTCTATTAAATGGTTTCCCACTGCTCTTCATCTTCAGAAATTTTCGGAAGTTCTTCATAAGATATGCCACTTCCTTTTCCACTCTATCTTCTTCGGAGGGATCATCCATTCTTTCGGTGATGGTTCTGAGAGCAAATGATTTACTCGTCTTGTGTGAAGGCAGTCCCAGTTCATATGTTTGGAGAGACCCAATCAGCTCTTGAATTTTGATCTCATCCAAGTCTTTACTCTCCTCTATTGCTGTGACTTTTGCTCTAAAACTTTCAAGTAAGGACTTCAAAATTTTTCTCACCACCTTGGTATCTTCAATCTTCTCACCAAGATTGAGTTTAGCAATGACAATTTTGTTGAGCTTCCCATAGAATGAATCAAACGATTCATCTTCACCCATCTTGAGCTATTCAAATTTGGTGGTAAGCATTTGAAACTTTGTGTCCTTCACCTTCTTAGTCCCCTAACAAGTTGTCTCCAAAATTTCTCAAACTTCCTTGGCCACAGTCATGTGAGATATCCTGTGGAATTCATCAGGAGACATAGCACAGAAAATAGCATTTAAAGCTTTACTATTAGCATTGGCTGCTGCAAGAGTTGCCTTATCCCAATTGGCCTTAGGAGCCTCTGGTTTAGTCCAACCTATCTCAACCGCATCCCAAACAGTATCTTCTATAGAGCATAAAAATGCTCTCATTCGGACTTTCCAAAAAGCATAATTATTACCATCAAAAAATGGTGGAACAGTGAGAGATTGAGACCTATCCATCTCAACAAGGGGTCAAGGATCACACTTAGGTATTAAAACCACAATAAGTGTACCCGCTCTGATACCAATTGAAAGTTCAAAATGGGTATGAAACACCCTTGAACGTTTGGACCCCCAAATTACAAAAATACCAATTCAAGCTTTATATCAAACAATTAATGTACGGAATATGATAACAAGCTTATAACAGAATTGATAAAATAATCTAAGCCAAATATAAACACATCCACAGCAGTAAATATAAGGCAAAGATAAAGGAAAGAGAGATGCAAACACACGGACAACACACGATGTGTTATCGAAGAGGAAACCGAAGTCCTCGGCATAAAACCTCTCCACCGCCCTCCAAGCGGTGATCAAATCCACTAAAGAATATAGTTGGGATACATGAACAGCAGAAGACCCTCCAAACCTAATCTACCCAAGTACCTAAGCCCTCCAAGCTTCTTGCTCCAACGAGGTTACGCCGAACCTATTTCTTCTTTAGCTTTCCGGATTCCGCTACTTGACCATAGCATCAACCAATGTATACGGGTTCCTTCCCAAACTGCTTCCCTAAGCACCAAATGGACCTTCTCATAGGCGTGGGTGTAGTGAGACAAGGGTTTGGTAAATAACCTCTCAAAGGTCTGACAATGAAGAGGAAGAGAGTAGAGGAATTTGTAGAGTCTCTTTAGATGAAGATTGGGGATGAGGCAATCTTGTTTTTCTCAAGGGTTTTCTCTCACAAAATTCTCTCTAGGGTTTTCTCTCACAAAATTCTCTCTGGAAACTCACTCAATATGATGGGTATAAGGGTGTATATATAGTAGGGTGAGAAGGGAATGTAAAACGTCAGTTTTTGCCAAACAGGGCACGTTGGTGACTTGGTCTTGCGGCTTGTCCAAGTCGCGAGATCAAGTCGCGACGTAACGGCCTAGCCAGCCTGGGACTTTTGTCCTGTAGCGCAACAGCTGGCGCGACCCTTCAGCTTCCCAGTATGCCTCTCACGTGCCAGCTTTTGGCGGCTTGCCAGTCGCGATCCACCCGCGAGCCCTAGCCGCGAACCTCTGTTTTTCTTGCACACTCTTGAGTTTTTCTTCACATCTTCTCACACACTACCCTTACAATTTTCCCACCTAAATAAAAGGTTACTAAGTGCTAAATTACAAGCAAATTGGTCGCGGAATAAAGCCAATTAGATGGTTGATAAAATTCAACCTTACAATCTAAATGTTAAATTTGAATTTAAACTAATAATAACTAGTAAATTATGATTTATTGTGAAAATTTTATAAAAATATCGTGTATGTATCACGTTATATTTTTCTATAATTCTTTCCTACATTTTGGCATTCTCTTTTTTTTTCCCCCATTCTCTGCAATACCATTGCCACAATTACTTTCTTTGGGGCACTAACAAATTTGGTCAGGGGCACATCTCACACTCACACGTCCGGTCAGCTAAGGACAATTGGGTCAAAGGAATAATGGCAATGTCGTTGCCGTAACTCAAGCCTTTCTCTCCCCACCGTTTTTCTCATTCACTCTCCTACTTTTTCTTAAATTTCGGCTATACTGTTGCCAAAATTCAATCTCACTCTCCATTTCCCTAAATAACTTGTTACAGTATCTATAACACAAATATATTTTAAAATTAGCAATATTTAACCAAAACACTCTAACATTTGAGGTTGATTGTGCAAAAGAGTCTGACTTTTTAGTAAACACAAGCCTTGCCCTTTTTTCATTTTATACGTACTAATATGTTCGCTCCTTTTCGTGGGTGATGTGGATGACTTTTGTGGTTGGTTGATTCGTACCGCTCAAAGTACCGGTTGAATACCAGACAAAACTGAATGTCCGACGAATATTGGGCATCTCGGCTAGAAAAAGTAGTGGTAAACAGCCCAGTTCGCTCCATCGCCATCATCGTCCATCTGCCCTTCTCCACCTTCATTTTTTCTGTTTGGTTCCTACATCTTTTTGATTTTGCCATTATTGCTTCGTCATCCTCTTCTGCTCTGTGGTCTTAAATTGATTTTTCTTTACCTTCTATTTGTCTCTTTGTTTCTTGTGCTTTCAAGACTCTGACTACTCATGTGAACAAAGTGTTTGAAATTCAAAGCGTTTACATCACTGTTTTAAAAACCGGACCGGACCGATCGGTTCAACCGGGAACCGGGGGCCAATCCGGTCCGGTTAAAAGCTCCAAAACCGGTCAATAACCGGTCAACAACCGAAAAACCAGCCAAAAACTGGTGAAAACCGGGGTTGAACCGGAAATTACAAAAAAAAACAGTTCCACGACCGGTTCGGTTTTTAAAACCATGGTTTACAATAATGGTTGGTTTGATGTTATTAACGAAAGTAACTTTTGTGTCTTTTTTGTCTCCTTGTTTCTTGTGTTTTCAAGACTCTGACTATTCACTTTGTCCAAAAAAAAAAAAAAAAACTCTGGCTACCCACGTGAACAAAGTGTTTGAAATTCAAAGACTTTAATGTTTAGTTTGATGTTATCAACAAAAGCAACTTTTGTGTGTTTTTTATATTATTATTATTATTATTAATTGAGTTGTACAACATGCTAGCAACTTTGAATTATTGAGTTAATATATGTATATACTTAAATCCTAAACTTCTTCAATGAAAAGCTTATACAAGTGGTAAAACCTTCACTTTATATTTTAGCCATTTAGTTTGCTTGCATTTATTTGGGAAAATTTATTTAACCCATGTTGTTTATGTCGAACTTTTTAAAGTTAAAAAAATAAAATAAAATAAGTGTTGTTACAAAACATAATAATAATGAATTTAACACGACGAGAAACTGAATAGTATCTTTGAATATTATTAATTCAATGAGAAAATTAAACAACACTATTTAGATTGAGGCGCGACACTCAATCTCTTTTAGGATATTCAAGCTCTTGATTGGCTAAATTTTGTAACCGGTGTAGACCTTCTCTGAATTGTCTTCTCCATAGATTGAGTTTGAATGAGTCTGTTTACAGGCTCAATGGGCCTCACGAAATTACTACACTATTTATTTTGATTAGTTAGATCTATTATTCTGATGTAGTAGGTGTTACAAGATTGATTACTGGATATTAATCTGATGATGCCTGTTGAGGGTCATTTTTTTAAAGCCAGCCCAACCCAGCAAAGCAGGCAATAAGAGTGGCAGACATAGAATAAGACTGTTAGGCCCAAGCGGCAGGAAGAATAGAACACAGGCCCATAACATGAATAAATGGGTCTTGAGAAATCAAATGGGCCCAAATGGCCCAGAAAGAGAGAAATGACACCCATGGGCAATGTATGGTATGAAAAAGCGAGAATGGGCCGCGACAGGCCCAAGGCAATGTAAACAAAGAAAGTAGGGGTTGATCGCAAGCCCGTGAACCCCAAGGATGAGTATGAGGAGATTGGGCCGGGGAAGCCCAATCAAATTAGTAAAAGCCCATGGGAAAGCAAAGTCAGTAAATGGGCCGAGGAAGCCCAAGGAAAGTAAAAGGACCTCAGGCCCAAAGGGAAGAAAGAAAGGGACAATGGAGCCCATGAGTAAGAACACAGTAGGCTTTCTTAAGTCACTAGGGGAAAGAGTGGAACGGCAGGCTTGAAAGAGGCCTAGCAGGAACATATCATCATGGTAGGAAATGCCAAGTAATGAAACAAGACATGAATATAAACCGACAAATGGGCCAAGAGAGATGTGAAACCCAGTATTAAGAAAAGCCCAATCCTAAAGGGAAGCAGTGAAAGTACAAAATGGCCCACATGAAAGAACGAAGAAGTATGGCAGACGAATGCAAGCAAAGTTCTAGAACACAACAAACCCATGGGTCGCAGGCGGGCTTTTGAACGTACATAACAGGAGAGCATGCACAAGGCCCAGGTGCCACCAACCTGTACCCAGCCAATATGGGTCATGGTGGGGCCATGGGTCAGTGGAAAGAGGTAAAAGGGGGGTGCGGTCAATATGGGTCATGGTGGGGCCATGGGTCAGTGGAAAGGCGTAAAAGGGGGGCGCGGTTTGGTGGTGGGGAGGGGGAAAAAGATTTATTTTACGTTCCCTGTCCAAACCCTTTTGGGAGGTACGTCCTGCTGGGATGACAGACCGCCCAAAAGAGGTAAGGTTGGGGAGGGAACGTTGGTGCATGCCATAGGAAGAAAGAGAGAGCATTTAAGCCACGACAGAAGACAGTGCCACGGCGGACAGAAACGACACCAACTTGTTTTTGTCTGGCGAGGGTAAGCAGTGTACAGACGGTGGTCGGCAAGCATGCCCAGACCAGACAAAGGCCGTTAGGGGGTGAAATGGTAAAAAACCATCACGGCAGGCCCTATAAAAGGACCCTTGTCGTGCCCTGTAAAAGGGACCAAAAAATAGAGGAAGAGAAAACATAGAAAGAAAAAACTCAAAGAAAAGGAAAAGAAAAGAAGCAAAGATAAGAAAACAAATAGTGAGGATAATGGGCATGCACCAATAGATCTTTTCTTTTCTCTCCCCCTCAAAATCCCACTCTCTAAGGAACAATTAAGCAGTAAGAATTTTCCTCAGGCATCTATCACTTAGGTCCGATTCCCTCAAAGTCATTAATCCCCACGGCAGGATATTCTCCTGGGAGGTTAGTTTCATTGAGAGGAAGCGTTCTTCCTCTTTGATTTTTTGCCATTGCAAACTCGGTTTTGGCTTGATGTTTATTTTTGATTAACTTCCATCATCGTTCAATCAATTTTTCTTTCTTATAAAAGCCATTGTTATTATTACCATTATTACTACTGTGATATTCGCTTTTTTATTATTAACAAAAGCTACTGCACTCTGTCTTCCTTTCATTGTCATTATATCTGCCTGCCGTAATCTTGTTGTAATAGCTCTGCTTGCCGTAAGGGTGTTCTTGGCAGACAAGGCAAAGTTTGTGCACGAGCCGGCCCAAAGTGAGTTACAGTTGGGCTGGTATCAACTTCCCTACTCAGAAAAACATTCGGGCCCATCACCGCAGGAGGCAGTCCAGCCCAAACACAAAAAAGGCCCCTACAATGCCCAAATGGATAGTCCATTTAGTGGCTTAATGGCTTTTCTTTTTTCATTATAAAAATGAAGTACTAATTTTTGGTCATTTACTCACAAACGGATATGGTAATTTGATACCTCTACTCTTCATCTCCCCCTTGCGCACGTGTTTAGCCTAATATCTGAGACAATTCATTTTAGCTCGTTAATCCCCCTAATTAAAAAGAATAAAATAGTCTCTTTCCTTTTCTATGCAGAATTAAACATTTTCATTAACACTTTTTTACGTTTATGTTTTAACATTTATTAATTTGAAGTATTTAATATTAAAATGCTCCAACAATAAGTTACAAGTATAATTTTTACCAAACTTATTTTTTATGTCCAATAAACCAATAATATAATCTTCCCTCAAATTACTACTGGGCAAGCTATCTTAAATTCTTAGGCCTCATTTAGTAGAGTCGTTGAACAATTCAATTTCTGCGTTTAAACAATATTAAACATATTTTTGCACACTTTTTTAGTCATATATATTTTAAAAAATTATAAACAATATTATTCAAACTCCCCTACCAAACTAACTCTTAATTTTTTTCCTTCCGTCCGTTGTTTCGTACTCCACACCTATCGATAAACGTCCTCATTAGTCTCAGGACCCGCTTAATAACTTTAGAGACTGCAAGTGAAAATTTTAAGAAATTTTTTTTTATATTTAATTAGTAATTATATAATATAAATTAATTTTGTTATTTAAAATATACTTGTTATTTTTTTAAGTGATTTAATAAATTAGTATTACTAAAATATAAATAAATAAATTTAATATATATCAAATTATTAATTGATATAATAACTAATAGTAATTGATAAAGTAAAACTCGCATAAAAAAATTTATATTAATTTGAGTGGGTGTACATTGGGTGTGGCCCGTGTGGAGAGATTAGGGAGTTTGTAGGTGTGTGGGGGGCTTCTATAATTGTTTTCCACTTTTTTAGATTGTAATATATTATATAGTTAACTGTACTATGCCTGTCCTGTCATTTTATCAAGTTTCGAGCTTTGTGCAGTGTGTATTGTCCTTGTGCACTGGCGTCAGTGCTGTCGAGGGTGAGCAGATTGTGCAGGTGTAAGAGCAAACTCAGCGTGTTGTCCTTGTCCTCTCAATCGAGTTGATTAAAAAATATAATTAGTTGTCCGTGTCTTTTCAATTAAGAACATTAAAAAACTTAACTTAAAATGGAGAATATAGTTTTTTTTTTTTCCAAATTAGTTGAAAAAAAAAACTTTTTAAATTTTTTATATATCTTTTTTTAGTATAAATTTTTAAATTTTAATTATTTTATTTTACATTCTATAAATTCTTAACGTGTTTATAAAATTTTATTAATATTGGATATTATTTACTATTCGATTAATAAACTTATTTTTCATACATAATTTTAGATCATAAAAGTTTGAAATTTTAATATTTGTTTGATGAGATAGCAATTGGGTTTTGCTCGTCTCAAAATTTTACAAACATGAAGAATATACTAACAACATGCAATCTAATGGTTAGATTTTTAAAATTTACTCTCAACATAGAGATGTATAAAGAGTTTGTAGGATGTATAAAGAGTTTGTGCTGACCCAGGAAAGGACGAAGAAGAAAACATGGCTTTGCCTGCGGCGGCCATTACCACTCTACAACAGAGTTCCAAGTTCAGAAATTTGTTTGATTAGCTGGGACTCTCAGCAAAGGAAAGAAAGGTAGCCATAGAGGCCTTGGTGAGCATCGCCTCTGGTGCAGGAGTTGAATGCCTATCGGCAGAAATATCAGATGAAAGGGCTCTCTTACAGGAGTCAACTGAAATCACTTTTAGTGAAGAAGATATGGAAGTAGGGCATCCGGACCATAGGAGACCCTTGTACTTGGCGGCAGTTATAAATCAAATCCCCATAAAGAGAGCTTTAGTAGATACAGGTGCTTCTGTGAATCTCATTCTATTAAGCACTCTGCAAGCAGCAGGAATTTCAGAAAGGAAGATTCAGGGATGTCTAATGGAAGTAACAGGGTTCGGTGGAAGGGGCGAGTACACAGCAGGCCACATTCAGCTGTGGTTGAAAGTGGGCCCCATATCCTCTTTAGCATGGTTCCATGTGGTAAAAACTGAAGTATCCTACCACGTGCTTCTGGGGAGGCCATGGTTGCATAAACACCGGCTGGTCCCGTCCACCTATCACCAATGTGTGAAAGGAAGATTGAACGGCAGGATGATACTCATAGCCGCGAATCCCTCACCATTCAAACAAGCAGAAGCCCACTTAGTAGAAACTATGTTCTATGATCAATGGGCTCCCTCTGGGGAGAGTTCAATATCAAGGCCGCTAGGTACTTTCGTGCCTAGATGAGAAGATGTCCAGAATGACCCAGAACCCGATCGAAGGGAGTTATTGGCAAGAAAGAGACGAAGGAAAGAGACGCCCGCCACAGGATTTGAAGACACACCCCAATGCATTAGAGTCCGAGGCTCTAATGGCAGAATTATTTACAAATTATGAAGGCACATGGGGCCCGCAATCAAAACCCAGACGGGCCCCACTCAGGAAGAACAGCACGAGGGTTTGACGTGCTATAGAGTCCAAGAAAGTTCAGAGGAAGGAAGTAACGAAGAGGAGTACGAAAGAGTTGTAGCCGAAAAGGAAGTGCAAGTCATGGCAGAAGAGGAAATGGAAGGAGTTGACCTAGGATCTGTTTCACAAGGGCCGAGACCCATCTCAATTAGTGCGAGTTTGACAAAAGATGAGAAAAAGGAATTGGTACTGTTTCTAAAAGAATTCAAAGACGTGTTCGCATGGGACTACAGTGAAATGCCAGGGCTAGACCCTAGGTTGGTAGCTCATACGTTAAATGTGGACCCGCAGGCCAGGCCAGTAGCTCAGTCTGCCAGAATATTTCACACAGAAATAGAAGGACAGATAGTCAAAGAAGTACAGAAACTGCTCGCCGCAGGATTCGTTAAGCCTATTCAACACCCTCACCGGCTATCCAACATAGTGCCAGTGAAAAAGAAGAATGGCCAGATCAGGTGTTGCGTAAATTTCAGGGATCTCAACAAATCATGCCCGAAAGACGAATTTCCATTGCCCAATAGGGACTTATTGATAGATTTCGCAGCAGGAAGCGCCATGTTCTTATTCATGGATGGTTTCAGCGGATACAACCAGATCAGAATGGCATCAAAAGATGCCGAGAAAACCGCTTTCAGAACACCCATGGGAAACTTTCACTACACCGTGATGCCCTTCGGGTTGAAAAATGCAGGTGCAACGTATCAACGGGCAATGACGGCTATATTTCATGATATGATGCATCAGGAGTTAGAAGACTATGTGGATGACATAGTAGTTAAGTCAAGGAAGAGACAAGAACATTTCCATGTGCTGAAAAAGGTATTCGAAAGATGCAGAGCCTTTACGTTGAGAATGAATCCCCTTAAATATGCGTTTGGTGTATCCTCAGGGAAATTCCTGGGCTTCCTAGTGCACAGCAGGGGGATAGATGTTGACCCAGCAAAGGCTATGGCCATTGCAACTATGAGACCTTTAACCACGGTAAAAGAGCTAAAGAGTTTCTTGAGGAAAGTCTCATATATCCGGAGATTCATCCCTAGGTTGGCATCAATCACTTCAGCCTTTACCAAGCTACTGAGGAAAGGGCAAAGTTTTGTATGGGGAGAAGCGCAGCAGGCGGCGTTCAAGAGGATCCAGCAGATCATGATGAACCTCCCTACAGTGCAAGCCCCAATACACAAAAATCCATTACTGCTTTGTATGGCTACCAATTCATATGCCATTGGTGCCTTAATTGCCTAAGAAGATAGAGGTGGCATCGAGCAACCAGTATATTACATCAGCCACGCCCTGAAAGACGCAGAAACTCGTTATCCGAGGGCAGAAAGGGCCTGTTTGGCTATTGTTTATGCCTTACAAAGATTACGCCATTACTTCTTGGCCTATGAAGTATGGCTGATGACTAAGTCCCATGCCATCAAAGCTTTATTACAGTAGCCAATCCTCTCCGGCAGGATATCACAATGGTTATTACAATTATCACAGTATGACTTGAGAATGGGAGCCCCCAGAGCAGTGAAAAGCTAGGCTATAGCAGATTTATTGGCACAGTTTCCAGGGGAGGAAGAATTTTCGCTGGATGACGAAGTTTCAGGGGAAGTAGCCATGGCAGAAGAACTCAGAGAACAGTGGGTGATGACGCCCGGTCTGGAGGGGTTAGGGTAGTTTTGCATCATGAAGAAGATAAAGCAGTAGCACTATCATTCAAGCTGGAGTTCCCCTATTCAAACAATACAGCAGAATATGAAGCTTACTTAACTGGGATGGCCACAGCTCTTGAGATGGGAGTTAAACATTTGAAGGTATTAGGTGATTCCAACTTGATAGTCTGCCAAACCAAAGGGATTTTTTCCCTAAAAGAACCCAATCTTGCCCCGTACAGAGCAATGGCCCAGAAGATGGAAGAAAAGTTCTTAACTTTCGAAATAGAACATACCCTGAGAAACGAGAATCGATTTGCCGATGCATTGGCCGCACTAGGTTTGCAAGTAATGTTTGAAGGGGAAAGCACCAGAGTGGAGGTTAGCAAAAGGGAAGAATCCATAATTGAAGTGTTAAAAGAAAGGTTCCAGGAGGAACACTGCGAAGGAGATTGGCGAATACCCATGAAGGAAGTTTGACAGGAGGAGAGGAAGCCATGGAGGGGGAGCTATACTGCAGGATGCCAGGCGGAATCTTGTCCAGATGTGTGGGGCAAAAGGAGGCCCAGAGAAAGTTGAAAGAAGTACATGAAAAGACTTGCGGATTTTGCGGAGAAGTTAACCTTTACCGCAGACTTCAAAGGGCGAGCTTTTATTGGCCAACCATGAGCAAAGATGCAGACCAAGTCCAAACCCAGTGTAAGAACTGCCAACTTGCGGCAGACGGAGAAGAAAGTTATGTTGCATTCGTCAGCGAGGACTGGAGAAAGCCATTTATACAATACCTGACAGAAGGCATCTTGCCGCAGAAGCACAGCAAAAAATATAAGCTCAGGAGGCTAGCAACGCGCTATTTCTTGCATAATATGACCCTTTTCAAAAAAGGGTATGATGGAGACCCCTTGAGGTGTAGGCCCTGAGGAGGTAAGAGAAATGATAAAATAAATACACTAGGAGAGTGTGGGAAACACCAGAGGAAGAAAATGCTTTACAGGTGCCTGTTGCAAATGGGCTATTACTGGCCTACCATGAAAAGGGACACGGCAGAATTTGTGAAAAAATGCCACAGTTGCCAAGTACAAGCCAATTTGATTCACACTCATCCACAGAACTTGCATAGAATGGTTACACTATGGCCATTCCATACTTAGGGGCTTGATTTAGTTGCACCAGTGAATCCGCCGTTGTGAGGATACATATGGATACTAGTAGCTATGGAATACTTTACTAAGTGGGCAGAGGCAGTGCCGCTTCGTAAAGCCACAGGAGGGGCAGTGGCAAACTTTATCAAGGAAAACATAATCGTAAGGTTTGGGGTTCCTCAAAGGATCATCAGTGACAACGGCACACCTTTTGTCAATAGCGAGGTGAGGAGAATGCTAGAGTTTTATCAAATCAAACATCACCGGTCATCACCATATTACCCTTAAGGAAATGGGCAAGCGGAAACAACGAACAAAACTCTCATAAAAATCATCAGTAAAATGAGCTAAAAATATACGGGAGGATGGGCAACGCATCTGCCAGACGCTCTTTGGGCTTACAGGAGCTCACCTAAGTCAGCCACAGGTTTTTCACCTTTTTCCTTGGTCTACGGAACTAAAGTGGTGAGCCCAGCAGAAAAGATGACCCCATCCCTGAGGGTCATGCAGATGCAAGAAAAGGAGAATGATGAAGAGGTCTTTGCGGCAGAAAGGTGCGAAGACTTGGAAGGACTTAACAAAAGAAGAGAAAATGCTTAAGAACACAGCCGCAGATACAGGCAAAAAATGATTGAGGCTTACGGCAGGATGACTAAAGAAAGAATATTTGCGGAAGGACAACTGGTCCTAAAAGTGGCAGACTACGTTAGGAGAGGCCTAGTAGGACCATCTAAGTTTGCACCGAAGTGGGAAGGACCCTTTGTGATAATAGAGGCGCATCCGAGTGGATATTATCGCTTGACTCAGACGGATGGAAAGGACTTAATGGATCCCATCAATGGGAAATGGTTGAAACGCTACTACGCCTAAGGAGAAAAGCAATGCGTTTATCCCTTACCTTTTTTTGTTTTGTCAAAAGCTGTCATGTTTTTCTTTTGCTCTGTTCTTTATCTTTCAAAAATGACTATGTCACAAATCGAATTTTGTAACTTGCTTTCTTGCAATGAAAAGCACGAAGTATTTGCAAAAAAGTAGCAAAGTGTAGCATCATAAAGTTAAATTACAAAAACCCAAACTGTGGCAAGCAAGCCCAAATAGGTGCTATAGGAAGCATAACGTACTGGACAGAGTAATAAGGCAAAAGAAAAAACAACAAAACAGGGGAGAAACTGCATCATCATCAATAAAGTCTGAAAATAAGTGACTGGTCCCCAAAACGACCAAGTCCTCCTACACCGGAAAGAAGATGCTCTCAGAGGCCTTTCAAATCTGCCACTTCCTTTCTCAAAACCGTAAGGCGAGAGTCAATAGCATCAACGGTAGGCTGGACTCTCCTCACAAAAACTACTCGAGCAATCTCTCGAAGGTGATCCAAGACGAACTCCACTGCAAAGCCAACGCTGATAAGCTCCTGTACTGCAGCCCTCCATTGAAGGATCCTCTCTGTGGAGACAGTATCCACAAAGTTGTGCTCGATGTCGTTCAGCACGCAACCTAACATTCTCAACAAATGCTCTCTGAGTGATCGGCCAAGTCAAAATCCCTGCATGAAGTCCCCACGACTGTCGTAAATCATCACCAAATGAGGAGCGCAGTCCGCAGGAACTTTGAAGCCATGAAAATCTATGTAAGGGGGTCCGGAGCCCCAAAAAGAAGCAGGATCAAGGTCGTTGACTTCGGACTGATCAAAACGCATAAAGAAGGCCGCAGCCTCGCTCGCAGGATCTGGAAGTGTGGCAGAGCTACTGCCCACCTCAAAGTGAGAAAGCACTGTAAGAGGTGGACCTGTCAAAGAACGCAAAGGTTGAAATGAGGAACCTTGGTGAGAATAAAAGGAAGAGAAGCCTACGGAGAAGAAGTAAAAGAAATGAGATAAAACTTACCATAGCCAGCAGTAACAGGGGCTGTGGCGAAAGCAGAGGCAGGAACAGAAGGAACTGCAGAAACGGACGTTGTAAATATAGCGAAAACTAGTATGGGAGATGTGGCAAGAATAAGTGTTGTGGGCATGGCAGGAGAAGCTGCCGCAGACACCCCCACGTTTGCTGAAATGCCTAACTCCCCAAAAGTCTCTGCAAACAGAGAAATAGACAAGCAAATAAAAAGGGAAAAGAATAAAACTTAACGGAGAAAGAAGAAAAAGGTTAAGGAAGAAAGCACATACCCATTGCCTCGGGTGGAACACTATCCTCTTCCTCAGATTCAGAAATCCTCCTCCCCAGGCCAGGCTCATCCTCAGGATCCTCAAAGATCTCCTCAGACTCCTCGGAGGACAATTCAGCACGAGACCCACGTGTGGCAAAAACGGGAATAGAAGAGGGAGTAACTACCAAGGAAGAAACGCCCTGCATTGCCTGAGAAAGAGCAGCAAAAGGGTCACCAGTAGAAATGATGAGAGGTGTAATAGGAGTAACCTCGATCTCAGCAATAGCAGGAGGGGTGGTTCCCCTTTGAACAGAAGGTGTCATGGCAGGAGTGGGGGTGGCCTCACTAACCTCCCTAATATGAGTACCCTCATCCATGGGTATCGGTCCAGTAGGAGAGGTAATGGCTGCAGAAGGAGCAGGTGCTGCAAATTCGACCCCACCAAAAGTGCCCTCCGTAGGAATGCCCATAGGGGCAGAAAGTTCCTCGGCCGCAGGGCGATATATGGAAAGAGGCTCAGGCTCATCCTAAAGGACAAAACAAAGAAAGGGTGTAAAGACCGAATTAATTTGGGTGAATGAAGTAACCAAAAAAAAAAAAATGTAGCAGACTGGACACATGCAAGAGCAAGAAGAAATGTACCTCTGATTCGGGTTCCTCAAGCATAATAGGACGGGCGGCTGACGTATCCTCCTTCTGCTTAGACTGCAAAAGCAAAAGAGATAAGAAAAGGAGTCAAGGAAAAAGTTAGTCAGGATTCAGAATAGGTCAGAAAAAGGAAGAAGTATATATATATATATATGTGTGTGTGTGTGTGTACTTGGAAGACAAAGCAAGGAAAAGTTTTTAGAAACTTACTCTTCGCTGAGCAGCAGATACAGGATGGGGAGTTGTCTTCCTTTTACTGCCTCGTGTTCTGCTGACAGGAGTAGCACTTGTAGGAGGCTGAGGAGTGGCAGACTTGGACTTGCTGACAGATTTAAGCTTGGCAAGAGCTTTCTTGGCTGACGCAGGAATGTTTACTACTTTAACTTTCTTTTCCCAACCTGAGGGGTAATCACCTGTGTGCCAATACCATCCACTCTTCTCCTCGTCTCACTTGAAGATGACAGATCGGTTCTGTTTCCTGGCATAGGCCAACACGGACTTAGAAGGAAGGAGTAACCGAGGATTGGGAGAGATAACCATACTAAGTCCTTCAGGAGGTATAAGAGAGAAATCGCGACTACCAGCCAACTCTGCATCAAACGAGTTCATGACTAGCTGCCAATAGAGGTGCATAGCAGTGGTGCAAAGGCCTTCCCTCGAAGAACCAGCAACTGTGACCGCACTAAAACGCTCTCTCCAAAAGTCAAAAGCAGTGTGCCGCAAAAAGGGCCTAGCCGAAGTAGGAGACTCTGTGAGGAAGGAGAGGTCATCAGGGATATCTTGATCTAGGCCAAACTGTCTCCTCACTCGGTTGGCAAGGTAATGAACAAACCTGACACCCTCATCTGCCAGATAGGGCAGCCATCCAGGATTAGTGGTAGCTAAATATGTGATACCCGTCTCATCAAAGCCAGCTAGCGGGGTAGTAGTACCAACGATATCAACGAACAGACCCATTATCGAATCAGCACAAGTATAACCAGGACACAATTGTCTATAAGCTCTCTAGGAAAAACCAACACCCTCATCAAAGGACTCAACGACAGAATAATCGATGGGCTTCAAACCAGACCAACGAAAAGACAAAGGAAAATCAAGCTCAAACCTGCCACAAAAATCAATAATGGCCCGCAGACAAGATTCTTTAGCAAATCTAACAAGCCTACACTTCGCCAAGTATTGAGCACAACGCTCAAACAACAACTGCTGCAGAATAGTGCTGTGTACAGAAGAAGCAACTATGTGGCAGGAACTAGCCTGACTCTCATCACTCCGCAGGATGTCCAGTTGCACATATAAATGCCCCAAAAACATGGGGGCTAGCGGCAGACTCACCCTAGCAGATATTTTAATGGCCAAACGAAAATACAACGACTTTATGGCATAATGGGGATGGGACCCAAAGACAAACTTAGAAAGCCAAAAAGCAATAAAGGCAGCACGACGAGCAACAGCGAAAAACTTGGAAGAGGAACTAACCCAATAAGACAACTTAGCATTTCCGGCCATCCTCTTCTTCAACTCCGCTTCAATATCTTCTTCTTCTGGGGAAAGCTCAATAGCGGTAGGATCAGTATCCCCGAGAATAGGCAAAAGAAACTGATTGGCCAAGTCCTCGAGAGTAACCGTGACTTCGCCGCAAGAAAAGAAGAATGTGTGACTGGTGGAACACCATCGGTGAACTAAATGGCGAAGATTGTAGAGGTCTCAGAAGTTGGAAAGGCTTCGGAAAAGAACGACGGCCTTTAGAACACCAGCTCGCTGAAGCAAACCCATGAAATGCGTATCCGATAACTCACTGTCAACCCACTCTTTCCAACCCAAGGCGGTGCCAGACCCAAACTCAAAGTGAATAGGCACAGGAAGGGCGACACCTTGACGAATGACTAAATCGAAGATGGAGGAAGACACCGGAGCCCAAGAAACATTAGGGTTTCGCCGGCAAAGAACGAGCCACACACGGCCCGGCGGCAGCGGCACATAATCTCCAGGAGCCTTAGTAAAGTGAGGACTAGGACTGTACCAAGGATCAATCAGAGGGGCGCACTCGCTATCTGGGTTGCGCCGCGCTTCCTCCTCTTCGGAACGGTCCGAATCGAGGCGTACGTCCTCTTCTTCTACTTCTTGTTCCACCGAAGGATCCACAGCGACGCTTTTCCCATTACCGCGGGAAGAAGCTTGAGTTTTCACCGGTGCCATGGCGTGAGGATTTGAACGGAGCAAGAGAGGGATGGGTGTTCGAGAAGAAGATGATGATGAGGAAAGGAAAATGTTTTGAAATAAAAGGACTTTGTGTCTGCGTTGGGAAAGGATTCTTCTCTTAAATACCTGAGTTGTTAAGTCCGGCGTGAAGGGAGGTGACGGGTCAGCCATTGAGAAAAGAATGAAATTAATGAGGTAGCAATTATGTTTTAAAGCAACTACCATTTTGGGAAATTCGAAGAGTTGTCACTGTTCACGGCAAGAAAAAAATATATATATATATATGCAGGAAGGAGTTCGTGGTTTCAAAAAGCCCGCGAAGGGAAAGAAAAAGTGAAAAAAGACAAAAAAGTCTGTCATTCACATATGAACCGCAAGAACGCTCCATATGTTCAGGGGGCTAAATGTTGAGGGTCATTTTTGTAAAACCAGCCCAACCCAGTAAAGCAGGCAATAAGAATGGCAGGTATAGAATAAGATTGTTAGGCCCAAGCAGCAGGAAGAATAGAACACAGACCCATAACATGAATAAATGGGTCTTGAGAAAGCAAATGGGCCCAAAGGGCCCGGAAAGAGAGAAATGACACCCATAGGCAATGTATGGTATGAAAAAGCGAGAATGGGCCGTGGCAGGCCCAAGGCAATGTAAACAAAGAAAGTAGGGGTTGATCGTAAGCCCGTGAACCCCAAGGATGAGTATGAGGAGATTGGGCCGGGGAAGCCCAATCAAATTAGTAAAAGCCCATGGGAAAGCAAAGTCAGTAAATGAGCCGAGGAAGCCCAAGGAAAGTAAAAGGGCCGCAAGCCCAAAGGGAAAAAAGAAAGGGACAATGGAGCCCATGAGTAAGAACACCAGTAGGCTCTCTTAAGTCACTACGGGAAAGAATGGAACGGCAGGCTTGAAAAAGGCCTAGCAGGAACATATCATCATGGCAGGAAATGCCAAGTAATGAAACAAGACATGAATATAAACTGAGAAATGGGCCAAGAGAGATGTGAAACCCAGTATTAAGAAAAGCTCAATCCCAAAGGGAAGCAGTGAAAGTACAAAACGACCCACATGAAAGAACGAAGAAGTATGGCAGACGAATGCAAGCAAAGTTCCAGAACACAATAAACACATGGGCCACAGGCGGGCTTTTGAACGTACATAACAGGAGAGCATGCGCAAGGCCCAGGTGCCACCCGCCTGTACCCAGCCAATATGGGTCATGGTGGGGCCATGGGTCAGTGGAAAGAGGTAAAAGGGGGGTGTGGTCAATATGGGTCATGGTGGGGCCATGGGTCAGTGGAAAGACGTAAAAGGGGGGTGCGGTTTGGTGGTTGGGAGGGGGAAAAAGATTTATTTTACATTCCCTGTCCAAACCCTTTTGGGAGGTACGTCCTGCTGGGATGACAGATCGCCCAAAAGAGGTAAGGTTGGGGAGGGAACGTTGGGTGCATGCCATAGGAAGAAAGAGAGAGCATTTAAGCCATGGCAGAAGACAGTGCCACGGCGGACAGAAACGACTCCAACCTGTTTTTGTCTGGTGTGGGTAAGCAGTGTACAGACGGTGGTCGGCAAGCATGCCCAGACCAGACAAAGGTTGTTAGGGGGTGAAATGGTAAAAAAACCTTCACGGCAGGCCCTATAAAAGGACCTTTGCCGTGCCTTGTAAAAGGGACCGAAAAACAGAGGAAGAGAAAACATAGAAAGAAAAAACTCAAAGAAAAGGAAAAGAAAAGAAGCAAAGATAAGAAAACAAATAGTGAGGATAATGGGCATGCACCAATAGATCTTTTCTTTCCTCTCCCCCTCAAAATCCCACTCTCTAAGGAACAATTAAGCAGTAAGAATTTTCCTCAGGCATCTATCACTTAGGTCCGATTCTCTCAAAGTCATTAATCCCCACGGCAGGATATTCTCCTGGGAGGTTAGTTTCATTGAGAGGAAGCATTCTTCCTCTTTGATTTTTTGCCACTGCAGACTCAGTTTTGGCTTGATGTTTATTTTTGATTAACTTCCATCATCGTTCAATCAACTGTTCTTTCTTATAAGAGCCATTGTTATTATTACCATTATTACTACTGTGATATTCGCTTTTTTATTATTAACAAAAGCTACTGCACTCTGTCTTCCTATCATTGTCATTATATCTGCCTGCTGTAATCTTGTTGTAATAGCTCTGCTTGCCGTAAGGGTGTTCCTGGCAAACAAGGAAAATTTTGTGCACAAGCCGGCCCAAAGTGAGTTACAGTTGGGCCGGTCTCAACTTCCTTACTTAGAAAAACAATCGGGCCCATCACCGCAGGAGGCAGCCCAGCCCAAACACAAAAAAGGCCCCTACAATGCCCAAATGGATAGTCCATTTAGTGGCTTAATGGCTTTTCATTTTTCATTATAAAAATGAAGTACTAATTTTGGTCATTTACTCACTAACGGATATGGTAATTTGATACCTCTACTCTTCATCTCCCCCTGGCGCACGTGTTTAGCCCAATATCTGAGACAATTCATTTTAGCTCGTTAATCCCCCCAATTAAAAAGAATAAAATAGTTTCTCTCCTTTTCAATGCAAAATTAAACATTTTCATTAACATTTTTTTAGGTTTATGTTATAACATTTATTAATTTGAAGTATTTAATATTAAAATTCTTCAACAATAAGCTACAAGTATAATTTTTACCAAACTTATTTTTTATGTCCAATAAACCAATAATATAATCTTCGCTCAAATTACTACTGGGCAAGCTATCTTAAATTCTTAGGCCTCATTTAGTAGAGTCGTTGAACAATTCAATTTCTGCGTTTAAACAATATTAAACATATTTTTGCACACTTTTTTAGTCATATTTATTTTAAAAAATTATAAACAATATTACTCAAACTCCCCTACCAAACTAACTCTTAATTTTTTTCCTTCCGTCCGTTGTTTCGTACTCCACACTAATCGATAAACGTCCTCATTAGTCTCAAGACCCACTTAATAACTTTAGAGACTGCAAGTGAAAATTTTAAGAAATTTTTTTTTATATTTAATTAGTAATTATATAATATAAATTAATTTTGTTATTTAAAATATACTAGTTATTTTTTTTAAGTAATTTAATAAATTAGTATTACTAAAATATAAATAAATAAATTTAATATATATCAAATTATTAATTGATATAATAACTAATAGTAATTGATAAAGTAAAACTTGCATAAAAAAATATATATTCATTTGAGTGGGTGTACATTGGGTGTGGCCCGTGTGGGGAGATTAGGGAGTTTGTAGGTGTGTTGGGCTCTTCTATAATTGTTTTCCACTTTTTTAGATTGTAATATATTATATACTTAACTGTACTCTGCCTGTCCTGTCATTTTATCAAGTATCCAGTTTTGTGCAGTGTGTATTGTCCTTGTGCACTGGCGTCAGTGCTGTCGAGGGTGAGCAGATTGTGCAGGTGTAAGAGCAAACTCAGCGTGTTGTCCTTGTCCTCGTCCTCTCAACCGAGTAGATTAAAAAATATAATTAGTTGTCCGTGTCTTTTCAATTAAGAACATTAAAAAACTTAACTTAAAATGGAGAATATAGTTTTTTTTTTTTCCAAATTAGTTGAAAAAAAACTTTTTAAATTTTTTATATATCTTTTTTTAGTACAAATTTTAAAAATTAAATTATTTTATTTTACGTTCTATAAGTTCTTAATGTGCATATAAAATTTTATTAAAATTAGATATTATTTACTATTCGATCAATACTCTTATTTTTCATACATAATTTTAGATCATAAAAATTTGAAATTTTAATATTTGTTTGATGAGATAGTAATTGGGTTTTGCTCGTCTCAAAATTTTACAAACATGAAGAATATACAAACAACACGCAATCTAACGGTTAGATTTTTAAAATTTACTCTCAACATAGAGATGTATAAAGAGTTTGTAGGATTTCTCTGCAAAATAGGTTGAAGAGAAATTTTGTTCTAAAATGAATGACTGGGCTTATAGAAAAAGATCAAGAATTCAGACTCAGCGTGTTGTCCTTATCCGAGTCTTTTGGCTAAATATTGTTAACAATGAAACATATTTGCGTTATTAGCACCGTTACAAGTTATTTAGGGAAATGTGGAGAGAGATTGAGAAAAAGGGTGGAGAGAGAAAAGCTTGAAATACGGCAATGGCATTGCTGTAATTCAATCTGGCCAATTTTTCTCAGATCGAATGTCTGAGTGTGAGAAGTGCCCCTGACCAAATGTGTGAGTGCCCCCAAAGAAAGTACTTACAACAATGATATTGCCAAAAATTGGGGGGAAAAAAAAGTGAATGCCAAATTTTGAGAAAGAATTAAAGAAAAATATAATGTGATACGTATACTATATTTTTACATTATTTTCAAAATAAATCGTAGGTAACTAGTTATTATTAGTTCAAATTTAAATTTAACATTGAGATTACTATTTTAATATAACAATAACAATAAGTAACAATTTGATACATCAAATTTGTTATAAAAATTGTGTGCACTTATAATTTCTTTTAAAAAAAAAAAATTGTAATGGACTTGTCGAAAATGAAAAAAAAAAAAAAAAATTTCTCCCAATTGTGGCAATGGTATTGCTGAAATTGTGGGGAAAATTTTTTTTTCCCACAATTTCGGTAATGCCATTACCACAATTAGAGGAAAAAAAAAAAAACTTTTTTCCCAATTGTGGCAATGGCATTGCTGAAATTGTGGGGAAAATATTTTTTTTTCCCACAATTTCGGCAATACCATTGCCATAATAGGAAAAAAAGTTTTTTTTTTTTTTTTAATTGTTGCAATGGCAATGTCAAAATTGTGGAAAATTTTTTTTTTTTCCCATTTTCGGCAAGTCCATTACACATTTTCGGCAAGTCCAATACCATTGTGAAAATATTATATAAATACCTTGTACGTATCACGTTATATTTTTCTTTAATTCTTTCTCAGATTTTGGCATTCACTTTTTTTTCCCCCCCATTTTCAGCAATACTGTTGCCACAATTACTTTCATTGGGGCACTCACAAATTCGGTCAGGGACACATCTCATACTCACATGTCCGATCAGCTAAGGACATTTGGGCCGAAGGAATTACGGCAATGTCATTGCCGTAATTCAAGCTTTTCTCTTTCCACCGTTTTTTCTCGTTCTTTCTCCTACTTTTTCTTAAATTTCGGCCATACTGTTCCCAAAATTCAATCTCACTCTTCATTTTCCTAAATAACTTGTTACAGTATCTTTAACACAAATATATTTCAGAATTAGCAATATTTAGACAAAACACTCTGACTTTTGAGATTGATTGTGCAAAAGAGTTTGTCTTTTCAGTGGACACAATCCTTGCCATTTTCCATTTTATACGTACTAATATGTTCGCTCCTTTTCGGGGGTGATGTGGATGACTTTTGTGGTTGTTTGATTCGTACCGCTCAAAGTACCGGCCAAATACCAGACAAAACTGAATGTCCGGCTAATATTGGGCATCTCGGCTAGAAAAAGTAGTGATAGACAGCCCACTTCGCTCTGTCGCCATCACCGTCCATCTCCCCTTCTCCACCTTCATTTTTTCTGTTTGGTTCCTACATCTCTTTGATTTTGCCATTATTGCTTTGTCATCCTCTTCTGTTCTGTGGTCTTAAATCAATTTTTCTTTCCCTTCTATTTGTCTCTTTGTTTCTTGTGTTTTCAAGACTCTGACTACTCACATGAACAAAGTGTTTGAAATCCAAGCGTTTACATTAATGGTTGGTTTGATGTTATCAACGAAAGTAACTTTTGTGTCTTTTTTGTCTCTTTGGGTCCGTTTGTTTTGGTGGAAAATGATTTCAGGAAATCATTTACCACCTGACCCCAGTGTTTGGAAGGGAAGGAAAATTTCAATTTCTGGAAAATTAGCTTCAGTTTGACCAAATTTACTCCTTTGACCCAGAAATAATTTTACGCTCTTATTTTCCCTTCAAATCATTTCCGGGTCTCACACAAAATGCACAAAAGAGAGAACCAAAAGAGAGAGCCAGAAAAGTTGAGAGACAACGCACAAAAGAGAGAGCTAAGAAACTTGAAGAAGTCATCTTCCAGGGCGAGACCATCAGAGAAATCAACATCGGAGCTCCACATCGAGACCACGCCGAGAGAAGAGACCAAACCCGTTCCACATCCCGATCCTCGCTGGCGAACCCCGAGCTTAAGTCCGACGATCGCATGCACCAGATCGCATTGGTCTCGTCACCGGCGAACCCCGAGCACCGCGTCGATCAATCTTGCCTCCGCCCTGCGTTCTCGCCTTCGACCTAGACCTTTGACCCACCGATCTTCGACCTTCGACCTTTAACCCGCTTGACCTTCGACCTTCGACCCGCTTAATTCCTGTGTGATTTTTGATTTTTGTTGCTGTTGTGGTGGTGTGATTTTTGTTGTTGTTGTCGTGGCGGAGAGTAATTTGGCTGTGATTATTTCATTTTCTGTGATTTTTTGTCATAAAATTTGGCCGTGGATTGAGATGGCTGTGACTTTGAAATTTTCAGCAATAAAATTTGTTTGGATGCTGAGATAGTAGCTAAGAAAATGTGAAAAAATTGTAAGAAAATTGCATTTTTCTAATAGAACCAAACACATGAAAATATTTTCCACAACAATTTTCATAATACAACAAAACATTTGAAAATATTTTCCTTTTCTGGAAAATAGCATTTCTGGAAAATAGGTATTTTCCAGAAAATATTTTACGGGAACCAAACGGACCCTTTGTTTTTTGTGTTTTCAAGACTCTGACTGTTTCACTTTGTCAAAAAAAAAAAAAAAAAACTTTGACTACTCACGGGAACAAAGTGTTTGAAATTCAAAGACTTTAATGTTTAGTTTGATGTTATCAACAAAAGCAACTTTTGTGTGTTTTTTATATTACTATTTGATTATGCTAAGAAATTCACCAGTGAGCCACACGATACCTACGCGCTCGAACGTGAACCTACACAATACAAAGAAGAAAACCTAACAGAGAGCACTGGTGTGGTGCCGGCCAAATACCCTCCGAAGGTTAAGTCAAAAATATTCTCACAACTCTAGAGTGCTAGAGAGGGTAAATAATGCGTACCTTGATTAGTGAGGGTATTAAGGCTTTTATAGTAGTCGAAAGTTTTCCCCCTTTCGCTTGGAGTCGAAGTCTTTTCCTTGTAGAAATCATCTTTCAGAGTTCGAAACGTGGTAGACAGGTCTTCCCCTTATACAGAAGATCTTCACCAATATACGTAAATTCTAGAATCCACTTTGCACTAGGATTCCATTTAAGGCTTTTCGAGAATGGGCCACAAGTATTCCCATTAAGAGGTCCAGCAGGCCCATGGCTGATCAGCCCATCCCTCTGCCATCCGTCCATTCCGAGTCTGTCCATGTTAGGCCTTGCACATAATAGGCTCGTCTTTTTTTCAACCCGCGGACCGTAATTGGCCAGTCTAGTCATACTAAGTATCCTAGCCCATATTTCTTCCCTTTCAGTTGCGTCCTCACCTGATGGGTCCGTCATAACTAAGCGAACGGACCCATAGGGTGACGGTTTTGAAACCACAATCATGTGACTATGATACCTAGAACCGTGAACTTATCTCCGTACATTGTCAGATTAGAAGTAACACATTTGTGAGCCGTGCCAAGTGTCACCCCTTCAATGGTCGTTGTTTTAGAACGAGGTGTCGCTTCGTCTTCCGTGCACACCTTCTATAAATATCGAACCCTCCGCCCCTCATTTTTCCACTTGTTACTGGAAAAAATTGTCAGAGCGAGTCCGTCATACCTGTCAGAGAATACTCCGTTCACTCTTATACCCGTCGTTTGCAACATCTTGCTTATTCCGAATTTTTGGTAAGCAATCTTCTATCCGTCCTCTTTTTATTTTCATTTACTTTTTAATTCTCTCTTGTTTTTAAGACTTTATGCCCCCGTCGTTCTTTCCAAACCTGTCAGAGTCTTAGCTTTTGTCATTACATGTAGCCCATATCTAGTGCATCGAGTAATCAGTCGGTCGTCCGTGACGGGACAGACTACAAAGAGGTATACCCGTCAGGTCCCAAAGACCAAGATGCTCCGAGCGAGGAGAGTAGTTCGTCTTCATCCTCCTCGTC
Organism: Quercus suber; assembly: GCF_002906115.3. Taxonomy (NCBI): domain Eukaryota; kingdom Viridiplantae; phylum Streptophyta; class Magnoliopsida; order Fagales; family Fagaceae; genus Quercus; species Quercus suber. Next base: position 1,029,275 of record NW_027069547.1, read on the forward strand.
CTCAACAAATGAGGGCCTTGAGATGATTGAAATACAAGACGATTCAGCTGACAACAAAGAGCCGATAGTTAGATCCGTCGTGGGTGCTGATGGACTTAGGGAGTTCATCATACTTCTAGAGTGGACGGTACACGCCTTTACATCCACCATTAAAGAACCTCACTTTAATACCCTTAGGGCCCGTTACCAAATCCCAGATCACATCCCACTCCATGTACCCTATATGTCAGAAAAATGCTATTATGAAGGAGTGGACAGCGTAAGGGAGTACGAACAGGTGCTCAAGGCCGGCCTAAAATTTCCTCTAAATTCACTGCATCGTGAACTCCTTATATACCTAGGCATATCCGTTGGCCAGGTATCTCCTAACGCCTGGAGGGTTTTTATAGCAATAGAGGTTCTGTACGGAGCTATGTCGGACAGTAGGAGAAGGCTTACGATAAGGGAGTTCCTCCACTGCTACCGTCCAGACGAGATAGATAAATCAAGGGGCATGTATAGCTTTGTCCCTAGGACCCCAGACTCAAATAGAGACTGGAAAAGCCGTTATTTCTTCGTCGAAGGAGATGATTGGATGTGTCATCCAGGGGAGACGGACTTCATGCCAGTCGACACAATTTAGGGCGTTTTGAACCCATATGGTATGGCCCGTCGTATAGAAATGATTAAGTGTAGTTTATTTAATATTTATTGCGTTTTTTAACGTTCGTCTTCTTTGGCACAGTTCGACGGCGTCCGCGGATCACTCTCGAGGAATTCAACTTCCTTGAGAAAATTTTTGCAAAGACAAAACCTGAGGAACGGACCTGGGCTAAGCTCATCAGCCTCAACACCATTCATTGGTATTGCGACGGGCCCGAGCCAACCCCAGTGGCACTTAAGTATGAGAAGCAAACCTGTCAACATAAGTCCGTTGTCCCTCATTTTATTTATTTTTTATTATTATTTTTTTTAATCTGTCTACCTCTTTCAGAGATGGAGGATGCTTAAAGGCGAGCATCTATCAGACTTCAAGCTGCAAAAAACAAAGAGGCTGGAACGGACCCTATGGGGACGGGCTCTGGCAAACAAAATCTTAAGGGGAAATTGCCCGTGAAGGGTAACCGTGCACCCAAACAGCCCAAGGTTCCCCTGGAGCCGTCGTTGGCTTGATGGCTGGGGGGAATAAGATGGTCACCCACGTCAAGCATGGGGCTGGTAAGGGCCTAATGACAGGTCCGTCTAGTAGCCAGAAGAAGCCACCCGTCCTACTTCGTGAGGACTCCAAGTATGCTCTTAAGAGGCTGTCGTCCATTATTACTACTGACGACTACGAGGACTTGGGGAACCACTCGACGGAGGCGATGGCAGAGATGGGCCTCTTCAATATTGCACAGGTAACTTCTCCGTTGTCATATGGTCCGTCCTTTCACCCCTTTTCTTGTTGCCTTTGATATTTTACTTATGTTTTTTGTTGTCCTTCAGGCCATGATCATGATAAAGGGCATGATGGGACGGTGTCTCAACCATGAGACGACCATTGGCCGGGTTTGTGAGAAAGCCAAGGCGCTGGAGGACGAGCTGCTTGATCTAAAGGCCTGGAAGGTCGTCCAGGTGAAGAAACTTAAGATGGCTGAGACGACTCGGGACGAATGTATCAAGCTGACGGACCGTCTGAAGAAGGCTTTGGAGGAGAAAGCCGATGAGGTCCGTCAGGCGAAGGAGGTTGCGATACGCGAGTATCGTGACTTTGACGCCCTGATTGCGGAATTGAGTCTTGCTTATAACGATGGTTTCGACGATGCCTTTCGTCAGGCGAAGGCATTACACCCGGAGGTAGACTTGTCTGCCATCGCTATCACTGCCCTGAGCCATCACTTGTCCAACCCGTTCAGTCTGAAGATAAAGACGTTCTCTTTAACGAGAACGTTCTTATCCATGAAGCTCCCGTAAACCAGACCGCTGCTGACAGCCAAGCTAAGGATGCCCAGGACCGTCCTGTTTAAGAGAGAGAGACTCCAGTGGAGGATCTGTAATAACTTAGCTTTTTTTTTTTTTTTTTTTTTTTTTTTTTTTTTTTTTTTTTTTTTTTTTTTTTTTTTTTTTTTCAAGTGTAGAACAATTTCTAACGCCCCGTTATGTTTTCGGGTTTTTTGAACATGGCCTGTTCTGGTTCTTTTTCTTTGTATGTTTATTAAACTCAGCAAGGTCCGTTGACCTTTATTTTATTTTTGTGAAATGCAGTCATTTTACTTTTAAGTATATTTCACGTTATCAGATGGACTCCGTTCAGTTTATGTGCTTCGTCCATTCTCTTTTTGTTTTTTGGGGACTGTCCGTCTAGTCTTGCGGAATCTACTTCTTATCCGTCTATTAATCGTTCATTAAAAGGTCGTCGTCCCATAGGATGATTCGTCCATTCTTTGGACTTTAGAATTACTACGTGTTTAGAATGGTCCGTTCAGTACGTGGGTTTAGCTCTTTGTCTAGTCCCTTGGATTTTAAGAGTTATCATCCTTTCGGGAAGATCCGTCAATCTTTTGGACATAAAGTGTTATCATCGGTTCAGGATGATCCGTCCAGCTTGTGGACGTTATTTCTGGTCCGTCCATTATCTGGATTTTAAGAGTTATCATCCTTTTAGGATGATCCGTCCTACTTGTGGACATTATTTCTTGTCCATCCATTATTTGGCCTTTAAGAGTTATCATCCTTTTTGGATGATCCGTCCATCTTTTGGACATAGTGTTATCATCCGTTCAGGATGATTCGTCCAGCTTGTGGTTTGGACTTAAAGTGTTATCATCCTTTTAGGATGATCCGTCCATCTTTTGGACATAGTTTTTCTCCATCCATAGTTAACAAACATAGTCGAGTCTGAATATCCTCTTATTAATTAAGCGAAAACCATATGTTTGTAATAATTCAAAAATGCCTGCCCCCTTGGGCTTAAAAAAAAAGGTACTTATAGAAAAAATTGATTTAAATAAAAACTAGGAAAATGAGAAACTGGAAAAACGGGGAATGCTGATGTTCTTGATATCTTCACACCGTCTCTACTGGTAGTATTTTCGATGGTGCTCTGTGTTCCATGGGTGTTGTAGCTTCCGTCCGTCCATGGTTTTGAGGTGGTAGGTCCCCTTCCTCTGCCATGACGAGATCTTGTAGGGTCCTTCCCAGTCGGGGCCAAGTTTTCCATGTGAAGGATTTTTAGTTGCTCCTATCACCCTTCGTAGCACAAGGTCTCCGATCTGAAAATCTCTGTGTCTAACATTGGAGTTGTAGTATTTTGCCATGAGGTTCTGGTATCGGGCCAACCTCTGCTCTGCTGTAGCCCAGACTTCGTCGACCAGGTCTAGCTGTAGCCGCAAAGCCTCTTCGTTCTTATCGTTATTGTAGCTCTCCACCCGATAACTCGTAAGCCCTATCTCTACTGGAATGACAGTCTCGCTTCCGTATGCTAGTCTGAATGGTCTTTCTCCCGTAGGCGTTCTTGCCGTAGTACGATATGCCCATAAAACACTTGGTAGCTCATCAGGCCAGATGCCTTTTGCCCCCTCGAGCCGGGTCTTTATGATTTTGAGCACGGATCAGTTTGTGACTTTGACTTGCCCATTGGCCTGTGGGTGTGTGGGTAGGGAGTAGTGATTTTTGATGCCTAATTCTAAGCAGAAATCTTGGAACGCCTTGTTGTCAAACTGTTTTTCGTTATTGGAGACGAGTACCCTTGGTATCTCGAACCTACATATGATATTTTTGTTGGAAAAATCTGGTTTTTGTATCTCATACAAAACACACGCAGCGGAAGCAACAAAAAAATGAAAAACGGATTTACTTCAATCATGAAAGATAAACATGTAACCATGAATTCTTGAATCAAAGAATAGAAAGCGTACATTGATGCTGTGAATTTCAAAACCTTGACTTGAGAATACCTTTAATCTTCATCTCAAGTCCACATAGTGCCCAAGATGTGTGGTCTCTTAATCAGTCTTTTGTACATAGATTCTCAAAGAAAAATCCTTCTTCTTCTCCTTGTGGAGAAAAACTGATTTCTTTTCTTTTCATCATATGTACGTTTTAACCATTCTCATTATTTCTTTATTTAATAACACTTATTAAATAATGACTGATTTCTAATTGGGTTAGCCTTTTGGGCCTACCCAATTGAGTTTTAGTTTGTGGCTTGAGATGGGAGCAAAGGGACCAATAAGACACTAGCTCCAATGGGCCTTGGGTTTTTTCGTCAACTCTTGACAAGTCCAAAGTTACCATTAATTATATTCAATACCACTATAAGAATATAATTGCACTCTAGGCCTTATCTATAAATTATATCTCAAGACTTTATTATACATTCAACCCCTTCATTAAAATATTCGTAGTAATATAAAGTCATTAATATTGACTGCCACTTTAAAGATTACTACATCTTAATCCTTGAGTACTCGGTTTAATCCTTTGTGTTATTCATAATATATTTATGAAATCCAATTCCATAAATATATACTTTAGTAACTCTCTACTAAAGTGGTTGGGCCCAACACTCTGAATAACCTAACTCATTAAACTTATCTGAAGGGAATATTTTATATTCCCGTTAAGAGATTATGAATTCTATCTCGAGAATATATGTTTCATCAACACTAAATGCGGCTGCCCAACATACTGAGGTTTTGACCATAACTTATAGATCTCACTCCGATATATCAAAGCAACCTACATCTCATGATCATGTCCATTATTCTCTCAGGATTTAGAGTTGATGTAAATAGAAGTTGTGAGATTTATTATTCAATTGACAGTCTTTAGGAGAATAATAAATCTCACAACGGTCCAGTTCAATATGTGTTAACTCTTAAAACATATTAACATACCAACTAGAAGTCTCTACTTCCATGATCAAGACAAATCATCTTAGTTGATATGTTATAGTCTTCGCAGATGAAATGCCCAATTTCATCACTGACTACGAACTAAAATTCTGAGTTTACAAAGAACTTGTGATTTATATCTTTCTGTGACTTTTCACATAAATCACATACTATGCATCTCATGGACTAGGATAATGTCCCACTAGTTCATAAATGGTCTCAAATAATTAAGCAACTTAATTATTCATGACATGCCAATAAATTGGATTTTAGGGCACAAACCCTAACAATTTCTCCACACAAAACTTCTGATGTTCCTCTCTATGATAGTTGTCAGGGCTTCTGCCTCCACCCACTTAATGAAATAGTTGATCCCTACTACCAGATATTTCAGCTATCGTGCAGCCGTCGGGAGAGGGCCCATGATGTCTAGTTTCCATTGGGCGAACGGCTAGGGGGCCGTCATGGGTGTCAGCTCCTTGGTTGGTTCCCTGATTAGGTTGTTGAACCTTTGACATTTGTCGCAAGTCTTGACGTAGGCTTGTGCGTCCTTCTGCATTGTTGGCCAATAGTACCCTGCTCAGATCAATTTGTGTACTAAGGACCTTGCCCCCGAATGGTTTCCGCAGATACCCTCGTGGACTTCTCCTATTACGTAGTCTCCTTCTTCGTGGCCTAAACACCTTAGATATGGTCGTAAGAACCCCCTTTTATATAAGACATCATTGATGATTACAAATCGTGAAGCTCAGACTTTCAGTTTTCTTGCTGCGTCTCTGTTATCTGGAAGCGTGCCTGCCTTCAGATATGCTATTAACGGCGTAGTCCAATTGTTTTCAGGATTTACTTCCTGCACTTTTGCTCCTTTGTCAATGATTGAGGAATTCTGGATGAACGACAATACCTGATCAGGGACCGTCATAAGCTCTGCGGAGGCAGCTTTTGCAAGACGATCAGCACATTCGTTCTCCTCCCTTGGGATTTGGACGAATGTGACTTGAAGGGTGTCGATCCGACTCTTGACCTCCTCCAAATATTTCTTCATTTTTTCCCCCATACACTCATAGGTGGCGCTAATATGACTGATTATTACTTGTGAATCGCAATGTACAACCATGGCCTCGGCACCTGCTGCCTTGGCGAGGTCTAATCCTGCCACCAACGCTTTATACTCGGCCTCATTATTGGTCGTTGGGAAGTCCAGCCGAATCATGCACTTGATTTTCTCTCTGTCAGGGGTTTGAATTAATACTCAAGCGCCTCCAGCTTGCTTGATTGAAGATCCGTCCGTGTGGATGTTCCATTGTCTGAGGGCGTGCGCCTCCTTGTGCTCCGTTTAGGTGTACTCGGCAATGAAGTCCGTCACTGCTTGGCCCTTTATTGCAATTCGCGGTCGGTAATGTATGTCAAACTTGCTCAGCTCTATCGCCCACAGGGCCATTCGACTGGTAGCTTCAGGGCTGCTCATTGCTCTTTTTAGGGGTTGATCCGTTAAGACGATGATAATATGGGCTTGAAAGTACGGTTTGAATTTTTGAGCTACAGTTACCAGTGCGAAGGCAAGCTTCTCCATCTAGGGGTACCTCTCTTCAGCCCCCTGGAATCCCTTACTTATGAAATAGACGGGTCGTTGAGTTCCTTCCTCTTCTCTTACTAAGGTCGCGCTCACTGCTACCCATGAAACTGCTAGGTACAAATAGAGGTCTTCTCCTGGCTTGGACGGGCTGAGCAAAGGTGGAGAGGCGAGGTATTTCTTTAGGTCTTCAAATGCCTTCTGACACTCATCCGTCTACTCAAATGATTTCCTTAGGATGCGAAAGAACGGTAGACATTTGTCCGTCGCTTTGGAGATGAACCTGTTCAAGGCCGCAACTTTGCCGTTCAAGCTTTGCACGTCCTTTATTGTCCTTGGCGGTTCCAGCTTCATGATGGCCTGTATCTTTTCTGGGTTGACCTCTATTCCCCTTTGGGATACCATAAACCCCAAGAATTTTTCCACTGTTACTTCGAATACGCACTCGCTTGGATTTAGCTTCATGTTGTATGATCGTAGGGTATCGAATGTCTCCTAGAGGTCACTCAGGTGATCATTTTCGTGCAGGCTCTTGACCAGCATGTTGTCAACATAGACCTGTACGTTCCTCCCGATCTAGTGTGCAAACATTTTGTTGATTAATCTTTGGTACGTTGCCCCAACGTTCTTGAGTCCGAATGGCATCACCTTATAACAAAAAAGTCCTTGGCTGGTGACGAATGACGTTTTCTCTTGGTCAGCTTCCTTCATCTTGATCTGATTATAGCCTGAAAAGGCACCTATAAAACTTAGGAGTTGGTGTCTGGCCGTAGAGTCGACCAGTGCATCTATCCGCGGGAGGGGGTAGCTGTCCTTCGGGCATACCCTGTTAAGGTCTGTGAAGTCGACACACATTCGCCTCTTCCCGCTAGCCTTCTTGGCCATGACTACGTTCGCCAACCATTCTGGGTAATATACTTCTCGAATGAAACCTGCCTCAAGAAGTTTTCTGACCTCTTCCGCTATCGCTCGGTCCCATTCCTAAGCGAACACTCGCTTTTTTTGCCGGACGGGTGGGGTTACGAGGTTCACGTTGAGCTTGTGTACCATGACAGAGGGATCGATTTCGGGCATATCCTTGTGGCTCCATGCGAATACATCTTAGTTCCTCATGAGGAATGCTGCGATGGCCTGACGCATCAGCTAGCGGGCCAATGTCCCTATCCTAGTCGTTCGCTCAGGTTTTGACTCATCGAGTATTATCTCCTCTAGCTCTTCGACCGGTTCCGCGACTGTCCGCTGCTATTTTATGCACATCGTCTGATGATGATCTTCCATTTCTAGCATGGCAATGTAGCATTCCCGGGCGGCCACCTGGTTCCCTCGTAACTCCCCAATCCCATGGTCTGTAGGGAACCTGATCATTAGGTGATACGTCGATGTTGCTGCTTTCCACGAGTTAAGTGTGGGCCGTCCGAGAATACCATTCTAAGCAGACGAGTAGTCCACCACATGGAACATTACATCCCTAGTGAGTTCTTGTGGGTAATCTCCCACTGTTATCGAGAGTGTGATTGAGCCTATTGGGAAGACCTTTGTTCCTCCAAAACCGACAAGTGGAGCACTCGTTGGTATCAATCACGCTCTGTCGATCTCCATTTGCTGGAATGCTGGATAGTATAGAATGTCTGCCGAGCTGCCTTTGTCTATTAATACTCGATGGACATTATAGTCCCCTACACGCATGCTGACAACTAGCGCATTGTCGTATGGATGGTGGAGTCTCCTTGCGTCTTCCTCAGAGAATCCAATGATAAGGCTTTCCATCCGTGCGGTATTAGGCGCAGAGCCTATTAGCTGGATGTTCTGGACCGATCTGAGGTACGCTTTTCAAACTTTTTTGGAGGAACCAGTGGTCGCGGTTCCTCCCACAATCATCCTTATGTCTCCGATAAGGGGTCTAGGACGCTTGTTATCTGTTCGGGGAGGCGGCTCTTGGTGATTGGGATCCGCTCTCTCTTTGTTAACGAATTTCTGCAACTTCCTTTGTCTAATGAGGGCCTCAACCTGCTGCTTCAAGTCATAGCAATCGGCTGTGTCATGACCGTGATCTCGGTGGAAACGACAATATTTGTCTCATATCCGTTTGCTTGGGTCGCTTTTTAGTTTTCCTGGGAACGTCAGCGTCCCCTCGTCTTTGATTTGCATCAAAACTTGGTCAATCGGGGCATTTAGAGGTGTGAAGCTCGTGAACCTTCCTCCCGAGGGCTTAGGGCACCTTTCGTCCCTTCTGTCTCCTGTCCTTGGTCTTTTTTGCTCTTAATCCAGCCGTACGTCCGCCTGCCGCTCTCTCTTCCTGGGTTTTTCCTCTCGAGCTAGTAGTGCATCTTCCGCGTTCATGTACTTAGTGGCCCTATAGAGTACCTCTGACATGGTTTTGGGGTCGTTTTTGTATAGTGAGAATAGAAACTTGCCCCTCTGAAACCCGTTCGTGAAGGCCGCTACCAGTATTTTGTAGTCGGCTTCATCGATCGAGAGCGCTTCCTTATTGAAGCGGGTTATGTAGGATCTTAACGTCTCGTCCTCAAACTCCCCTACCAAACAAACTTTTAATTTTTTTCCTTCCGTCAATTGTTTCATACTCCACACCAATCGATAAACATCCTCATTAGTCTCTGGACCCGCTTAATAACTTTAGTGACTTCAAGTGAAAATTTTAAGAAATTTCTTTATATATTTAAATAGTAATTATATAATATTAATTAATTTTGTTATTTACATTATATTTATTATATTTATTTATTAAGTGATTTAATAAATTAGTATTACTAAATTATAAATAAATAAATTTAATATATATCAAATTATTAATTGATATAATAACTAATAGTAATTGATAAAGTAAAACTTGCATAAAAAAAAATATATTAATATGAGTGGGTGTACATTGGGTGTGGCCCGTGCGGGTAGATTAGGGAGTTTGTAGGTGTGTTGGGGCTTCTAAAATTGTTTTCCACTTTTTTAGATTGTAAAATATTATATACTTATCTCTACTGTACCTGTCCTGTCATTTGATCAAGTATCCAGCTTTGTGTAGTGTGTATTGTCCTTGTGCACTGGCATCAGTGCTGTCGAGGGTGAGCAGATTGTGCAGGTGTAAGAGCAAACTCAGCGTGTTGTCCTTGTCCTCTCAATCGAGTAGATTAAAAAATATAATTAGTTGTCCGTGTCTTTTCAATTAAGAACATTAAAAAACATAGCTTAAAATGGAGAATATAGTTTTTTTTTTTTCAAATTAGTTGAAATTTTTTTTTTTAATTTTTTATATATCTTTTTTAGTATAAATTTTAAAAATTTAATTATTTTATTTTACAATATGCATATCAAATTTTATTAAAATTGAATATTATTTACTATTCGATCAATAAAATTGTTTTTCATACACAGTTTTAAATCATAAAAATTTAAAATTTTAATATTTGTTTGATGAGATAGCAATTGGTTTTTATTCGTCTTAAAATTTTACAAGTATGAAGAATATACTAACAACGTGCAATCTAACGGTTAGATTTTAAAAATTTACGCTCAATATAGAGATGTATAAAGATTTTGTAGGATTTCTCTGTAAATTAGTTTGAAGAGAAATTTTGTTCTAAAATGAATGACTGGGCTTATAGAAAAAGATCAAGAATTAAGACTTAGCGTGTTGTCCTTATCCGAGTCTTTTGGCTAAATATTGTTAATTCTGAAACATATTTGCGTTATCGGCACCGTTACAAGTTATTTAGAGGAATGTGGAGAGAGATTGAATTTCGGTATCACTGTTGCCGAAGTTTAAGAAAAAGTTGGAGAGAGAAAAGCTTGAAATAGGGCAATGGCATTGCCGTAATTCGATTTGGCCAATTTTCCTCAACTGACCGAATGTCTATGTGTGAGAAGTGTCCTTGACCAAATGTGTGAGTGCGCCCAAAGAAAGTAATTGTGGCAATGATATTGCAGAAAATTGGAGGGAAAAAAAATGTGGATGCCAAAATCTAAGAAAGAATTAAAGAAAAATATAATGTGATACGTATACTATATTTTTACAATATTTTCACAATAAATCGTTGGTAACTAGTTATTATTAGTTCAAACTTAAATTTAACATTGAGATTACTATTTTAATATAACAATAACAATAAGTAACAATCTGATACTTCAAATTTGTTGTAAAAATGTTGTAAAAATTGTGTGCATTTATCATTTCTTAAAAAAAAAAAAAAAATTGTAATCGACTTGCCGAAAATGAAAAAAAAAAAAAATTCCCAATTTTGGCAATGGTATTGCTGAAATTGTGGGGAAAATTTTTTTTTCCCACAATTTCGGTAATGCCATTACCACAATTGGAGGAAAAAAAAAAAACTTTTTTTCCAATTGTGGCAATGGCATTGCCGAAATTGTGGGGAAAATATTTTTTTTTTTACCACAATTTCGGCAATACCATTGCCATAATGGGAAAAAAAGTTTTTTTTTTTTTTTTAATTGTGGCAATAGCATTGCCGAAATTGTGAGAAACTTTTTTTTTTCCATTTTCGGCAAATCCATTACACTTTTTTTTTTTTTTAGGAATTGATAAATGCACATAATTTTTACAACATTTTTACAATAAATTCTAAGTATCAGATTATTACTTATAGTTATTGTTACATTAAAATAGTAATCTAAATGTTAAATTTAAATTTAAACTAATAATAACTAGTAACTTATAATTTATTATGAAAATGTTATAAAAATATTGTGTACGTATCACGTTATATTTTTTTTTAATTCTTTTCCAGATTTTGGCATTCACTTTTTTTCCCCCTCATTTTCTGCAATACCGTTGCCACAATTACTTTCTTTGGGGCACTCACAAATTCGGTCAGGGGCATATCTCACACTCACACGTCCGGTCAGCTAAGGACAATTGGGCTGAAGGAATTACGGCAATGCTGTTGCCGTAATTCAAGCTTTTCTCTCTCCAACGTTTTTCTCATTCTCTCTCGATCTTTTTCTTAAATTTCGGCCATATTGTTGCCAGTATTCAACCTCACTCTTTATTTTCCTAAATAACTTGTTAAAGTATCTATAACACAAATATATTTTAAAATTAGTAATATTTAGCCAAAACACTCTGACTTTTGTGGTTGACTGTGCAAAAGAGTCTGACTTTTCAGTGGACACAAGTCTTGCCCTCTTCCATTTTATACATACTAATATGTTCACTCCTTTTCATGGGTGATGTGGAAGACTTTTGTGGTTGGTTGATTCGTACCGCTCAAAGTACCGGCCAAATACCAAACAAAACCGAATGTCCGGCGAATATTGGGCATCCCGGCTAGAAAAAGTAGTGATAGACAGCCCACTTCGCTTCGTCGCCATCACCGTCCATCTCCCCTTCTCCACCTTCATTTTTTCTGTTTGGTTCCTACATCTTTTTGATTTTGCCATTATTGCTTCGTCATCCTCTTCTGTTCTGTGGTCTTAAATCGATTTTTCTTTGCCTTCTATTTGTCTCTTTTTGGCTGTGTTTGTTTCGTGTAAAACGTTTTCCGGAAAATACATATTTTCCAGAAAAGGAAAATATTTTTAAGTGTTTGGTTAAATTATGAAAATTGTTGTGGAAAATATTTTCATGTGTTTGGATGTATTCTAAAAATGCTATTTTCCGGAAATTTTTTCACATTTTCTCAACATCCAAACAAATTTTTATTACAAAAAATTTCAACATCACACCCAATTCGACAACAAATTCCGGCAACAACACAACAACAACAACAACAACAACCACAATAAATTCCGGCAACAACAATCCGTTCATCCAAAAAAAAAACAACAACAACAACAACGATTTGGAGCTCGATCGATGCGTGGAGGCAGAGCGATCGGAGCTTCTTTCTCGCTGCGTGGATCGGACTGGGTTCTGGGACTGAATCGGATCGGACTGGGTTCTTGGAGTGGATCGGACTGCGTCGATCGGACTGGGTTCTGCGACTGGATCGGACTGCGTTCTTGCTGGGTTCTTGCTGCGTTCTGGGTTTCTCTTTTTTTTTTGGTGGATCGGAGGTTGTTCTGGCTTTGGTTTTTTTTTTTTTTTTTGCGTTCTTGGCTGTTGTTCGTGTTGTTGCTGGTTTTCGTTCTCACCAAGTGTAGCGGCTCTCTTTTCTTTTCTGCGTGTCTGTGTTGTTGTGTGAGACCTGGAAATGGTTTGAAGGTAAAATAGGAGCGTAAAACCATTTCCAGGTCAAAGGTGAAAATTTGGTCAAAGATAAGGCATATTTTTCGGAAATTGAATTTTCCTTTAGGCTGCGTTTGAATCGGGTGAAAAGCATTTCCGGAAATGCTTTTCACCATTTCCGGATGTTTGGTTGCGCACGGAAAATGCTTTTCCGAAAATTAATTTCCGTTGACCAGTGGTCAAGGCTGAAAACGATTTCACCTTTCATTTTCACTTCAAATCTAATTTTTCAGAAAAGAGAAACAGAGCATGAAGAGAGAGAGAGAGAGAGGAAGGAAGAAACGGTGAGCCCAGGCGCACTCCACCTGAAGCACGTCCTCGCCGGTCAGATCGCCATCCTCGTCGCCGTCGCCTCCTTCGTCCTTGATCTCGTCGCCTACTTCGTCTCCGATCTCGTCGCCTCCTTCGTCACCGATCACGCAGCCCTCTCGATCGCGCCAAGATCGTGATCACGGCGCCAGGTTCGTGCCTACGAGATCGCGCCGAGATCACGCCGTCCTCCTCTGGGTCAGATTATCATCTCCGATCTCGTCGTCGTCTCGATCGCGCCGCCCTCTCGATCTCGTCGTCCTCCTCTGATTTTTTTTTTTTTTCCGTTGCGGTGGTGTGTATGGTGGATTGTCCGTGGGTTTTGTGTTGTTGTTGTTGTTTTTTTTTTGATGAACTGATTGTTGTTGTTGTTGTTGTGGTTGTTGTGTTGTTGTTCTGGAATTTGTTGCTACTGCTGTTGTTGTTGTTGCCGGAATTTGTTGCCGAAAATTGTGAAAAAATGGTAAGAAAATAGTATTTTCCTAATAGAACCAAACACATAAAAATATTTTTCACAATAATTTTCATAATACAACAAAACACTTGAAAATATTTTCCTTTTTCAGAAAATAACATTTCCAAAAAATAAGTATTTTCCAAAAAATATTTTACGGCAATCAAACAGACCCTTACTTACCAAACACATTGGTCGGGTGGTAAATGATTTCCTAAAACCATTTATCACCGAAACAAACGGACTCTTTGTTTCTTGTGTTTTCAGGACTCTGACTACTCACGTGAACAAAGTGTTTGAAATTCAATGCGTTTACATTAATGGTTGGTTTGATGTTATCAACGAAAGTAACTTTTGTGTCCCTTTTGTCTCTTTGTTTATTGTGTTTTCAAGATTCTGACTATTCACTTTGTCATAAAAAAAGAATTAAAAAAAAAAACTCTGACTACTCACGTGAACAAAGTGTTTGAAATTCAAAGACTTTAATGTTCAGTTTGATGTTGAGTGCGTTTGGACTCAGCGTTTTGCTGAGTCCACGTTTCACGTTTTGCCCTATTTTTTTTTTTTTTTTTTTTCCGGAAAAATGAACAGTAAAATCATGTGATTTTACTGTTCAGGATAAAAATACTGTTCATGCACTGTTTTGACACTGTTTACGCACTAAAAAATATTAAAAATGGGTCCCACGGTACTATTTACATATTTAAAAATTATTTTGCTACAGTATTTTCAGTTTTCAGTTTTCAGTTTCAGCAACAATAAGTTCAATCCAAACTCACCCGTTATCAACAAAAGCAACTTTTGTGTGTTTTTTATATTATTATTATTATTAATTGAGTTGTACAACATGCCAGCAACTTTGAGTTATTGAGCTAATATATGTATATACTTCAAATCCTAAACTTCTTCAATGAAAAGCTTATACATGTGGTAAAACCTTCACTTTACATTTTAGCCATTTTGTTTGCGTGCATTTGTTTGGGAGAATTTATTTAACTCATGTGGTTTATGTCGAACTTTTTGAAGTTAAAAAAATAAAATAAAATAAGTGTTGTTACAAAACGTAATAATAATGAAAGTAACACGATGAGAAATTGAATAGTATTGTCAAATATTATTAATTCAATGAGAAAATTAAATAATACTATCTGGATTGAGGCGCGACACTCAATCTCTTTTAGGAGATTCAAGCTTTAGATTGGTTAAACTTTATAATCGGTGCGGACCTTTTCTGACTTGTCTTTCCCATGGATTGAGTCTGAATGAGTTTATTTACAGGCTTAATGGGCCTCACGAAATTACTACACTATTTATTTTGATTAATTAGGTCTATTATTCTGATGTAGTTGGTGTTACAAGATTGATTGCTGGATATTAATTTGATGATGCCCAAATGGGTAGTCCATTAAGTGGGTTAATGGCTTTTCATTTTACATAATAAAAATGAAGTACTAATTCTGGTCATTTACTCACTAACGGATATGGTAATTTGATACCCCCACTCTTCACTTATTCTTTGCGCATGTATCTAGCCCAATATCTGAGACAATTTATTTTAGCTCATTAATAACAACAATTAAAAATAATAAAATAGTCTCTTTTCTTTTCAATGTGTGATTAAACAGTTTCACTAACTGCTCATCTTTCATTTTCACTCACACATTTTTACATTTATGTTATAACTTTTATAGATTTTAAATATTTAATATTAAAATGCTCCAACAATAAGTTACAAGTATAATTTTTTCCAAACTTATTTTTCATGTCCAATAAACCAATAATATAATCTTCCCTCAAATTGCTATTGGGCAAGCTATCTTAAATTCTTAGGCCTCATTTAATTGAGTCGTTGAACAATTCATTTTCAACTTTTAAACAATATTAAACATATTTTTAAGTACTTTTTTACTTATATATATTTTAAAAAATTACAAACAATATTACTCAAACTCTCTCATTGTTTCATACTCCACACTAATCGATAAACATCCTCATTAGTCTCAGGACCAGCTTAATAACTTTAGAGACTTTTAGTGAAATTTTTAAGTAAAATTTTTTTATATTTAAATAGTAATTATATAATATTAATTAATTTTGTTATTTAAAATATATTTATTATTTTTATTTATTAAGTGATTTAATAAATTAGTATTACTAAAATATAAATAAATAAATTTAATATATATCAAATTATTAATTGATATAATAACTAATAGTAATTGATAAAGTAAAACTTGCATAAAAAATATATAGTGAGTGTTTGGATTGCAAGTTTTTACGCGGCGCGTTTCAGTTTTCACGTTTTCTCTTTTTTTTTTTTTTTTTTTTTTTTTTTGCCGGCATTTTTGACTTTGGGGGACAAAATTTACTGTTTACGTACTGTTCACGCATGTTTATGCACTGTTCACGCAATATTTAATATTAAAAGTGGGTCCCACAATACTATTTACACATTTAAAAATTATTTTGCTACAGTGTTTTCAGCAACAATCAGTTTTCAGCAACTTTCAGCAACAATAAGTGCTATCCAAATGGACCCATATATTAATTTGAGTGGGTGTACATTGGGTGTGGCCCGTGTGGGCATATTAGGGAGTCTGTAGCTGTGTTGGTGGGTTCTAAAATTGTTTTCCACTTTTTTAGATTATAAAATATTATATACTTAACTGTACTGTACCTATCCTGTCATTTTAACAATTATCCAGCTTTGTGCGGTGTGTATTGTCCTTATGCATTGGCATCAGTGCTGTCGAGGGTGAGCAGATTGTGCAGGTGTAAGAGCAAACTCAGCGTGTTGTCCTTGTCCTCTCAATCGAGTAGATTAAAAAATATAATTAGTTGTTTTTGTCTTTTCAATTAAGTAGATTAAAAAATATAACTTAAAATGAAGGATATGGTTTTTTTTTTTTTCAAATTAGTTGAAAAAATTTTTTTAAAAATTTTTTATATATCTTTTTTTAGTATAAATTTTAAAAATTTAACTATTTTATTTTACGTTATTTATGCTCTTAATATGCATATCAAATTTTATTAAAATTGGATTTTATTTACTATTCGATCAGTAAATTTATTTTTTATATACAATTTTAGATTATAAAAATTTAAAATTTTAATATTTGTTTGATGAGATAGCAATTGGTTTTTGTTCGTCTTAAAATTTTACAAGCATGAAGAATATACTAATAACATATAATTTAACGGTTAGATTTTCAAAATTTATACTCAAAATAAAGAATTTGTAGGATTTCCCTCTGAATTAGTTTGAAGATAAATTTTGTTCTAAAATGAATGACTGAGCTTATAGAAAAATATCAAGAATTAAGACTTAGCGTGTTGTCCTTATTCGAGTCTTTTGGTTAAATATTTTTGTGTTATTGGCACTGTTACAAGTTATTTAGGAGATATTGAATTTCGGCAACACTGTTGTCGAAATTCAAGATAAAGTAAGAAAAAGAATGAGAAAGAGGGTGGAGAGAGAAAAACTTGAATTACGGTAATGGCATTGCTATAATTCGATCTGCCCAATTTTCCTTAGCTGACCGGATATATGAGTGTGAGAAGTGCCCCAGACCAAATGTGTGAGTGCCCCCAAAGGAAGTAATTGTGGCAATGGTATTGCCGAAAATTGGAAGGAAAAAAAAAAGTGAATACCAAAATCTGGGAAAGAATTAAAGAAAAATATAATTTGATACGTACACTATATTTTTACAATATTTTCAAAATAAATCATAGGTAACTAGTTATTATTAGTTATTATTGTGGTAATGGCATTGTCGAAATTGTGGGGAAAATATTTTTTTCCCCACAATTTCGGTAATACCATTGCCATAATGAGAAAAAAAAGTTTTTTTTTTTTTTAATTATGGTAATGGCATTGCCAAAATTGTGGAATTTTTTTTTCCCCATTTTCAGCAAATCCATTACACTTTCTTTTTTATGAAATGATAAGTGCACATAATTTTTACAACAAATTCTATGTATCTGGTTGTTACTTATTGTTATTGTTATATTAAAATAGTAATCTCAATATTAAATTTAAATTTCAACTAATAATAACTTGTAACTTATAATTTATTGTGAAAATATTATAAAAATATTGTGTATGTATCACATTATATATATATTTTTAATTCTTTCCCAAATACTTTTTCTCCCCCATCCCCCTCCCCCCCCCATTTTTGACATTACCATTGCCACAATTACTTTCTTTGGGGCACTCACAAATTCGGTCAGGGGCACTTCTCACACTTACACTCACACATCCGGTCAGTAAGGAAAATTTAGCCGAATGAATTATGGCAATGCCATTGCCGTAAATCATGCTTTTCTCTCTCGACCATTTTTCTCATTCTCTATCTTACTTTTACTTAAATTTTGATACCACTGTTGGCAAAATTCAATATCTCTCTCTATTTTCTTAAATAACTTGTTACAGTGCTTATAACACAAATATATTACAAAATTAGTTATATTTAGCGAAAGACTCTAACTTTTGAGGTTGGTTGTGCAAAAGACTCTGACTTTTCACTTGATACAAACCTTGTTCTTTTCCATTTTATACGTACTAATATGTTTGCTCCTTTTTTGGGTGATGTGAATGACTTTTGTGGTTGGTTGATTCGTACTGCTCAAAGTACCGGCCAAATACCAGGCAATACCGAACGTCCGGCGAATATAGGGCATTTCGGCTAGAAAAAGTAGTGACAGACAGCCCACTTCGCTCCGTCGCCATCACCGGCCATCTTCCCTTCTCCTCCTTCATTTTTTCATTTTTTCTGTTCTGTGGTCTTAAATCGATTTTTCTTTACCTTCTATTTGTCTCTTTGTTTCTTGTTTCTTGTGTTTTCAAGACTCTGTTTACTCGCTTTGTCAAAAAAAAAAAAAACTCTTACCACTCACGTGAACAAAGTGTTTGAAATTCAAAGCGTTTACATTAATGTTTGGTTTGATGTTATTAACGAAAGTAACTTTTGTGTCTTTTTTGTCTCTTTGTTTCTTGTGTTTTCAAGACTCTGTTTACTCGCTTTGTCAAAAAAAAAAAAAACTCTTACCACTCACGTGAACGATGTGTTTGAAATTCAAAGACTTCAATGTTTTGTTTGATGTTATCAACAAAAGCAACTTTTGTGTTTGTTTGTTTTTGTTTTTTTTATTGTTTTTTATTTTTTATATTGTTATTATAATTATTATTAATTGAGTTGTAAAAATTGAGTATACTTATTATTTTTTAAAGAAAAAATTGTAATAGATTTGTCGAAAATAGAAAATAATATATAAAAATATTTTTTCTTCACAATTTCGGTAATGTTATTGTTACAATTAGAAAAAAAAAAATGTGTACAATTGAAAAAAAAAAAAAAACTTTTCACACTTAAACATCCGGCCAGTTGAGAAAAATTAGGCAGAATGAATTACGACAATGCTATTGCTGTAATTCAAGTTTTTCTCTCTTCACTCTTTTTTTATTCTCTCTCTTACTTTTTTTTGAATTTCGGCAACACTTTTGCCGAAATTCAATCTCTCTTTTCATTTTTTTAAATAACTTGTAATAGTGCTTATAACAGAAATATTTTTCAAAATTAACAATACTTAGCCAAAAAATTCGTCGATATCCTATGAATTAAGAAGATTAAAAAATATAACTTAAAATGAATTACTAAACTTATATAAAAAGATATCGATAAACATGCTCATTAGTCCCAAAGCCTGTTTAACAACTTTGGAAGCAAGTGAAAATTTTAAGCGAAATTATTTTATATTTAAATAGTAATTAAATAATATTAAATAATTTTTTTTATTTTAAATATATTTTTTATTTTATTTATTGCGTGATTTAATAAATTAGTATTATTAAAATATAAATAAATTAATTTAATATATATCAAATTATTAATTAATATAATAACTAATAATAAATGATAAAGTAAAAATTTGCATAAAAAATATATATATTAATTTTTGTAGGTGTACATTGGGTGTGGCCCGTGCTGGTGGATTAGGAAGTCTGTAGCTGTATTGGTGGAGGCCTAAAACTGTATTCCACTTTTTTAGATTATAAAATATTATATACTCAATAACTGCACTGTGCCTTTGCAGTGCTAAGTCTTGTCATTTTATCAAGTATCAAGCTTTGTGCAGTGTGTATTGTCGCTGTGCAGTGGCGTTAGTGCTGTGGAGTGTGAGCAGATTGTGCAAGTGTAAGAGGGTGTAAGAGCAAACTCAGCGTGTTGTCTTCGTTCTCTCGATCAAGTAGATTAAAAAATATAACTTAAAATGAATGAATGAGCTTGTAGAAAAAGATCAAGCCTCAGCGTGTTGTCCTTGTTCTGTCAATTAAGTAAATTAAAAATATATAGCATAAAATTAAAAATATATAACTTAAAATGAATGACTGAGCTTATAGAAAAAGATCAAGGATTAAGATTCAGCGTATTGTCTTTATCCTATAAATTAAGTAGATTAAAAATTATAACTTAAAATGAATGACTGAACTTATATAAAAAGGTCAAGAATCAAGATTAAGAAAAGATTTCCCATAAAAAAATAAAAGACGAAGAAAAGATGGTAAAGGTTATAGACAGAGGGGCTGAGAGATAGAATGATGAGAGATTTTTTCTTTTGATTTAGAAATTTATATAATCTCTATTTTAGTATATTTTAAGATAATTATGTTATAGTATTAATAAATTCGTTTAATATTAATTTTGATTTTAGTATATTTAAGAATGTGTTAATTAATTTGTTTTTTAAAATTTAATTTTGTTAGCTGAGGTTTGGTTATTTTTGTTTTTTTCCTATTTAATTTTCTACATTTTAAGATATAATGGAACTCTTTTAATGCATTTTACTGACTAATAAAATGACTAAAATAGTTTTTTTGTAATTAAAATATATAGCTAAATGTTACACACATATGTATATATATATATATATATATTTTTAAATGGAAACCTCTTTTATCATCCATTTCATTCAGGCCAGTCCTCAGCACCTTTTAACCATTGTACTAATAGAAGGCATCTCCCATTTATTCAAATCGCTGAAGTTCCTGTCAGAAAGAGATAGAGGTTAAGCTTACTGTCCAAAATACCCTCGTTTGATATAATATTTCCATGAAAGGTAGGTGAGACAAGTAATGAAGACAAAACATCGTAAATATATCCTCTAGAGCAACTATATCAGTCTGTCTAAAAATTTTTGTCTATTTTACACTAAAAATTTACTTTTATTTATTTATTTTACACTACCACATTTCTAAAACACTCATATCAATTTATCTATTTTACAAATCTTTTCTAATTAAATAATATTATTTATTGTTTTGTTATTATTATTTATTAATACCATTCTCTCTCATAAACACCCACAACATCAGCTCTCTCACATTCCTCCCAAAAAAAAAAAAAAAAAAATCTCTCACCTGTTCCTCTCTTTCCCTCACTCTCTTCCTCACAACCGCCTCACCCAGCCCGTTGTCGCCACCGATCCAGCTTGCTGCCAATCCAACTGGCCGTCTCAGCCCTCTACCGATTTGGCCTCCCTCTCGCTTTCGCCCTCCCTCTTTCCTTCACCCCTCCCTCTCTTCCTCCACCATCGACCCTTCGCCTCCCACCCCCAACCAACAACAGCAATGGAAGATCCAGCAGCAGCAATGGAAGACCATCGGGCGGCAGCGGTGGCTGCAGATCTGGCTTCGTTGGGCATTTCATGTGAGTTTTCCATTGAGTATGGTTTGGGCTGGGTTTTCCGATGGGGATGGATTGTTTTTGGTTGGGTTTACTAGTGAGTTTTGATTGATTTTGATTAGGTTTTCAATGGGTATGTCATGATTTTGAGTTGGATTTTTTAATTGCTTTTTTGTTGATTTTGGGTTAATTTTCTGTTGATTTTGGTTAATACTCTGCGCTAGGTTGCGGTGTTTGGTGGCGGCGCTGGGTTTGGTGATTGGGTGGTTATTCTGGCGTGCTGGGTTGTTGTAATTGTTGGGGAAGAGAGGTAGTTTGATAGAGGAGAGAGAAAAAATATATATAAAAACCGTTTACACATGAACAGTAACCGTGTAAAAGGGGGAAAGTTACAAGAGATGGGTGCAAAGAGCCATCTGTGTGCGGAAATATAAAAGGTACAGGTTACAAACTCTGTAAACTGTGATACAAAATGGAAAAGCCATCTGATTACAATATACTGGGTTGTAATGAGAGGGGTAGATATTTGAAGTGTTTTGCTGGAGATGAGCTAAAAGACTTCTGAACCTAAAATTGGACCTCCAAATTAGACTTCCAAAAATTAGGCCTGCTTTAGACTGAGGAGGAGGCTGCCTTATATAGAGGAAGGGAGCATCTTCAACTGCTGGAAACCCGGAGGGTAAACTGCTTTTAACTCGGGTGAAAGAATCATTTCAGCTGAAAGTAAACAGTAAAATCATGATTTCTGTTGGGGGTACTGTAGAGTGAACAGTAACGGTCACTGTACATGAATAGTGTTTTGTTCCCTTGCTTTTCAGGATTACTGTTCATCGTTACTGTTTGATGAATAGTAATTTGTCCGGGTACTGTAGCTGTGCAGAATCTTGCATAGTAACCGGGTCTGAGAACTGTTCCAAATAGTGACTGGAGCTATTTGGAGAATCTAGTCTTCATCCAGATTGTAGCCATCATAGGGATCTTGGGAATCCTGGAATGGGTCAAACGGATATTTGTTGACTGAAGCTGCTGAAGAGGCAGGAGAACTCTTTCTTCTGACTCTAGCTTTTCTGCTTGGATCTGAATTTGCTGGGCAAGATCTTTTAATTCTTTGCTAGATTTTCCGGTGATCTGGACGGAGTCTAGACTTGATTGTGATCTTGTATTATAAGGAATGGTTTTCTGTATAGGGAGAGGGAAGTCTTTGTTCATCTTACGGATGACATCATTGAATCTAAAACTATCCCACCATTTTACAGAGAATTCCCTATCCAGTAAATTGTCATGGAGTGCATAATTCCACATACTTATCCAGTGGATTCTGTACATAATTGTCATGTGCAGAATTGCTGGAAACTGTGAACCATATGCTGAGGCTTGGTGCCTGGAGCTGAAGTACCTGAGGGCGTCCTGTAAAGGTTCTGGGAAGATTTGAGGAATTGAACCAAACATTTCCCACCACTTTAGGAACCATGAAGGTATTTGGCTAGAGAAGCTTTTATCGAACATCATAAACCAGGAATGATCAAAGTCCTGATTCTGGTAGAAGAGGATCTTTTCAAAGGCATCCATGTAGTCATAATAGCTGTACTGGAGCTCTGTGAATCCTTTGGTATTTGTGAGCATTTTGAGGAGGGAGGGATGCTGTCCCCATTCAGAACAACTAACAAAGCTTTTGATGATGAACTTATGGTAGAGAACCTATGAAGGGTCTTTTTTGTTCATGATGTTTTCTATTCGAGCAGAATCTTCTTGGATGAGTATGCTCTTGTAGAATCAGATGTTTTTACCAGGGCTTTTTGGGAGAAAGTGCCAACCGTTGGGTAAAATCTCCATGGCCAGAGCTAAGGGATCTGTTATATGGACCAGATGGGGTTCAATATAAGAGATATGCTGGACAAATGGTTTTTTGACATAACAGGAAGTGGATTGTCGGGACTGGTAAGAAGGCTTTTGGGGTACAATTGGTCCAAAAGGATCTTCAACAGTGTATGGGGTAATTTGCCTAGGAGGGGGGAAGCAGGGCCGAAGAATAACTGGGGTGGCCTTGGGATGGTCTGTGGTAGTTGGGTCGTGGGATGGTAGAGACAACATATCTGTTGGCTATAGAAGAGGCAGGGAGCGGAACTAACTGATGACCAGGAGGGTTCTTTGCCTGACTGGTGCTCGAGGTAGTTTGCTGTTTAGGTAGTTTTGGAGGTTGGGGTTGTACGGGCTTTTTCCCGGACATCTTGGATTGGGTTCTGCAAAAATTCACGGGTTAGGAAGTCAGGGATACTGTTTTGAGTTCCTTCTATGAATTCAATGTCAAAATCAAAAACTGAAAGGATGGCTTGCCATCGTGCAAAAATTTGTTTTGATGCAATGTTTTGAACATTCTTTTCTAAAACATGTTTTGCAGATTTGCAATCAATCCGTAGTAAAAACTTTTGGTTCAAAAGATCACTTTGAAATTTTGAAATGCATAGTACTATAGATAAAATTTCTTTTTTAATAGTACTATAATTAATTTGGGTGGGAGTCCAAATTCCTGAATGAAAACAGACAATCTGTTCAGGAGAAGTGGGACTAGCACACTGGAGGAGGATGCCGCCATAACCAATGTTAGAGGCATCCGTCTGGACAATTTTGAAGGAATTGTCTGATGGGATTCCTAAACAAGGGAGAGATTTGACATACTTCTTGGTTGCTTGGACAATGGCAGTATGATTAGGGGTCCAAGGAGGGGGATTAGCACGGAGTCTATCAAAAAGAGGTTTGCATTGTTGTCTGAGATTTTGATAGAAGTCTGCTATGTAATTGAGATATCCTAGAAATCTTTGGAGTTGGGTTTTTTCTAGGATTTCATCAGGAAATTTGTCGGCAAACTGGATGGCTCGATCAATGGGTTTGATAACACCATGGTGGATATCAAAGCCTAAGAACCTAATCTTAGTTTGGAACAATTTGATTTTTGGGGCTGAAACAACAAGACCATTGAGCTTGATAGTATGGAGGAATGCTCTTAGGTGTTTTTTGTGTTGGTCCATGGATTCTGAAAAAATGAGTACATCATCAATGTACACAATGATGTGGCTGGAGAATGGGTTGAATATCTCATTCATGATGTTCTGAAATTCAGAGGGTGCATTTTTTAGACCAAAGGGCATTACATTCCACTCATAATGACCAAAGGGTGTGGTGAAGGCTGTCTTGTACCTATCAGACTCTGTGATTTGTATTTGCCAAAAACCACTATTCATGTCAAACTTGCTGAAAACCACTGCTTTACTAAGCCTGTTGACTAAGTCTCTCTTGTTTGGGATTGGATACCTTATCCATTCTAAGACTTTGTTAAGGGGCTTATAATTGATGACTAATCTAGGAACACCTCTCTCAATCTCAGCATTTTTCTGGGCATAAAAGGCTGGACAAGACCAAGGGGATTTGGATTTTCTGATGATTCCCTTTTTGAGGAGATCCTCAATTTCAGCTCTACAGGTATCCATGAGCTCTTGGTTCATTTGGATAGGTCGAGCTTTGGTTGGGATGTCCTTTTCTTGGAAATCTTTGACATAAGGGAGAGCAACCTCATTCCTCTTCCTATGCCAGAAAGCTGTTGGTAGATCAGAACAGACTTCTTGTCTAAGTTTTTCTTCAAACTTTCTGATCTCTTCTTGGATAGGATTACAAGCTAATTGTTCCTCAATTCTCTTGTATTTTAAATCATCCTGGAGGTAGTTGAGATGATAATTTTTGGCTTGTATAAGGTTAAGGGTTTTAGAAACAGCGACTTCCTGGAGAGTACTAATGTCTCTAGGTTCAGGGCTTCTAAGAAACTTAAACTTTACTGGTTGGCCAAAAGGATAGGTAGTGATACCTTCACTATCCGTGGTGAAAGGATACAACAGACACATAAAGGGATTTCCTAATATCACTCTGTCTGTCATGTTCTTTACTAGGACGAATGTGGTTTTGAAACATGTGTTGTCCTGACACACATGGGCTTTTGGTATTTTGAATTCAATCTGCATTTTACCTCCACTTGCAGAAGTTAACCTTTCTCTGGTTTTCCTGAAGTATTTTGAGGGAATGATTCCTTCCTGAATGCAGTTGAGATCAGCACCTGAATCCATTAAGGCGATGGTCTCGAATTCAAAATCTTTGCTTATGACAATCCTGACTTTGGAGTGCCATTTTTGGAAATTAATCCTACTGATGGTTACTAAGAACTTGTCATTAGGTGGGACAGGGTCTTGATTTGGAACCATATCTGCAGTTGGGTTAACTATTTCATCAACTTCTTTATCAGAAAGGTTCTGGTATGAGGTTCCTTCCTCATTACCGTGATGAGAAGTAATTTCCAGATTTTTCAATCTTTGATCAAGGAAATTGTGGTCAACTCTAAGGATGGTTAGCTCTTGTTTAAGGGTTCTAACCTCAGACTTAGTGGTGTTGATTTCCTTTTGAAGGTCGTTGACTATAACTTCCTTCTTGGATTTGGTAAATCTTTTGTAGATTTGTTCCAAATCAACTTTGGGTTCTTGAAGCTTAGTTTCAGGTTTACTGGTTTCCTTAACTAAGGTTCTCTTGAACTCTGTAAGCTTTTGGGCTTTGGTGACTGGGTCTTCGATCTGTTCTATGAGATCTAAGAGGAGCTCTTCTTGTTTGGAAAGAACATTGATAGTTTTGTTCCTGCAACAACTATCCATGCATGGAATGGGTTCATCTGGGCCACTAGAGGTGCTAGAAGAATCTCTAGAGGAATCAGAGGATGACTGGTAGATTTGGCGAATCTCACTACTAGAAATCTCACTATCTGACTGGTTGAGTTCTAGGAGCTTAAAGATTTCATCTTTTCCTGCCTGGTCACTAACGAGGGTATTGATAAGGGATTTGGCCTTAGCTTTACACTCTTTTTTGAAATGACTTTTCTTTCCATAGTTGAAGCATTTTCCTGATGCTTTGGGTATGAACTTTCCTGTGGATTTGGATTTACCTTTCTTATAGAAATCATCTTTGCTATACTTCTGCTTTCTATAATACTTGGCTTTGGTTCTCTTCCTAAGAGAATGTTTAGAGGTTTCCTTGCTCCTGTATTTGGACTTTCTCTTGGAAAGGATGGAAGGTAAGCCATACTGTGTACAGAAGTTTCCTACTTCGTACTTGGCTTTGCCTTTGTTGGCTTTGCTTTGGATTTTGAGATCTCTACACATCTTCATTCCTTCACTTCGAATGGTGCTAGAGATGTCTCCATAGGTTAGGTTATCATAATCTATGACACCTAAGGGGTTACACAGGGTTTCTTTAACCTTTTCTCCAAAAAGGGTAGGTAAACCGTTGATGAACTTCCCCTTCCAAAATGGAGAATTACAATCACTTCTGTGCATGACTCTGGTAGTAAACACATCTTCATACCACCTAAAGTCTCCAAGAGTTTTACATCTAAGGTTACTCAACTGGTCGTAAATCCTAGATGTGATGTTGCTGGGTTTTCCTACGAAGTGTTTCATGATCGTATAGACCAAGGTATTGACTCCGTCGGGAATACCACAACCTCTATCGGTATCAAAGATGGGGAGACCTTCCTCATCTTTTTGGACAGCATGCTTAATGTCTTCCCTAGATTCTTCTGTAAGGCAATTATTCCACCATTGGAGGAGTTTACCTGTGAATCCTAAGGAAATGAGTCCTATGACCTCAGTATGGGAATGTCCTTCACTGATGTAGTTATTTGCTACCATGGTCATATGTTGGAGTCTGTTAAGTATTTCCTGTTCAGACAAACCATCTATGTTCCATTCATAGAGTTTACCTGAAGTGACTGAAAACTGGCTACTAAGATTCCTTTCCTCGAACTGGAGGTCAGGGGGTGTGGGTCTGGGATACCAATTTCTGGTTAGGCTAGTAGGGGTTACCTTTGGGTGGGTAAGCCTTTTAACCTCTAAATTTCTAAACTGGCTTTCTAGGTGTTCTATTTCCTTGTCATTGTCTGAGGAGGAGGCGCTAGAACTACTAGAGGCTGTATGGATGTCTAAAACAACTAATCTGTTGGTTTGAAGACGGGGATCAACACTGGTTGAAGTACTAACTGGTGGAGGGGTGACTGGTTCCTTCTTCACTAGTTCTTCAAGCTTTTGGTTGACTATTTCTAAGGCAGTTTTGTCCTTAGATCTAAGGCTGGGTTGCTTAGTTGTAGGGAGCTTGACTAAAGGCTTTTCTAAAGCTTTGACAGGTTTGCTAGGGCTTCCTAGCTGGGGAACGACCTTGCTGTCTACCTTGTCTTCTATCCTATCAAGCTGTCTTCCTATAACACCTAAACACTGGTTGGTGTAGTTGTTTTGCTCTATGACCTTCTTCACTACCGTTTCTTCTGGAGTGGTAGGGGTTTTGAAGGGAGAGGCAACTAGATCTGTTCCATGGTGGTTGAAGACTATGGCTTCCTGTGGTGGATGGTGAGATCTAACAACTTCTGGAGGTTTGGGTTTACCACTAGCGTCCTTGCTAGGGGGTTTTGTCCAATTGGTTTTTGTGAGAACACAAGACTTCTTGTGCCACTCAAAATGGTTCTCAAAGTATTCAAAGAAAGGGACATTACTTGATATCTCTTTCATGAATGTTTGCCAATTTGCGAGAACTTCTTTCTTTTGTTCAAGGGTATGGTTGGCTCTATAGGCTTCTCTCTTGAGTCTGTTTTCTTCTGACTCAAACTCCTTGCCTAGGGCATCCATATCGGGAGTGAACTCTTTCCTGATAACCATGAGCTCGTAATCAATTCCAGATTCTGGCTGGAAAGGATCTTGGGGTTCCTGTTGGTAGGGATTTACCATATCACTACCTGTTGGTGATGGAGGTTTCTGAGTCTTCTTTTCTTCCTCATCAACAACTGATTCTTGTCTGGCTGTGTAGCAGGGTGTACTAACCTGGGATTTGGTCTGGACACCTTGGAGCTTTAGATCTAAGTCTCTTCTAGACTTAGGAAAAGGTGCTAGAGGTCTGGATGTAGTATTCTGGGATGCAGGTCTATTTCTAAGAGAAATAGGGAACTGCGGGAGGCTTTGGTGTAGATGGGTTGGTGATCTCATCCTAAGATCATCATCATAACATGATGGGATGTAAGAAGGACCCAAAAAATGTTTGCACACCAGCCCACTAAAAGCAATGGACTGAATTTGTTAAACTTGGTCCATACCAATAGAATTTTTAAGAGATGGAATAGAACAACAAGCATGGGTTCAGCCTGAGAGCTATCTTTGGGCAAAATCCAGTTTATACTTAGAACTAGATGAACAACTTTTCTCTGAGGCTCCTCCAAAGGCTAGCCCCAAAAGTCCCCAAAAGAATCCCAAACCTCCTCTTTTTATAGGCCTTTCCCATTACATCCTCTCCGTCCATCTCTATATGACCTTCATCCCTCTTCAACACCTGTCACCTTTTGCATCTGAAGTAGGTGGTGGCGGTAGCTGGTGTAGATGTGGCCAACACTGTTCAGGTCACTTCCTCATTTAATGTGGCTAATAAAGTTGGTGTACACCATTTAATTTGGATGTGACAAGCAGCTCCAGCCCGGCGGTTCCTTGTCTGCCACTGACCTCTATTTCCTTCATTTTGCAGTTCACTCTGTAGAACGCCGTATGGCACTTCAGCGGATCCGTCTCCTTCCTCGGGCGTCATCGCTCCTCGGGCCCTCGTTCAGTGTTGTGCCGAAATCAATGCCACGACCTTTCCTATTCCTCTTCGGGCCCCAGCCCAGTATTTCGACCCTACAACTTCCTCCTCGGTCCTCGGGTACCCATAATAGCCCCCTAAAACTTTCACCATTTGTTTATGAGACAAGGGTGAAGTTTTAGTTTCGTAAGTGAAACAAGCACATGCCACATGCGTTCACACCTATTAGCGTCCCTTCATCTGTCATTTGCACGCTTCTAGCGCTTTAGAATCCACAAACTCTCATTTATGGTGCTCGGTGGCTGCTTGTCTCCCTACGTTCTATGGTTTGATAAGAATCGTACGGCCCCTATTTCCTCTCATTTATGGGTAGCAATTTTACCGCTCATTATTTACTCCTATAAAAGGAGGATCCAGAGCTGGCTAAGGCTCATTTTTGATATCCTGGCGACTTCAACTTTTGATGAAGAGAAAAACACTCCCAAGGAGCTCTCTTTGCTTTCTACAGTAGGTGTGTTGGTTTTTTTTTTTTTTTTTTTTTTAATTTTTTAAATTTATAAGTTTCTCACTTTGCCCTTTTAAAAACCATGGGTAGATATGCTAGGTTAGTAGACACTGAGGAGGCTAGGATAACCTTTAGGGCTTAATTTAGGATCCCTGGTAGCGTGGAAATTAGGAATTGCGAGGAGGGTGAATGGTTAGTTTTGAACCGACCTCCTGAGTTGGTGGTTATTCCCATGATTGCCTTTATTAAAGGCGGGATGGAACTTCCTATGGGATCAGTAACTAAAGACTACCTCATAAATTATAGGCTAACCTTGACCCAGTGCTCTCCCAACATTTTTAGGATCCTCGGATGCGTAGACGCCATAAATCGTAGAATGGGGACTCACCTCACTTGGCATGACTTGAACTGGGTCTATAACTGCCAAAAAGGGGAAAATACAAAATACTACATGAAGTGAAGGCTCCCGTAGTTAGGTTAATCTCATGCTTGCCTGATTCGAGCAAAGGCATGGACCAAGATTACCTTATTGTTTCGGGAGGAAGGCACGATGGGAGGCATTGCCCCACCCAGGAAAGGGAACCAGGTAGCACTCCCGAGGGCTGGGGTTACCATTAGGATTTCGAGTAGTTTTTTTTTTTTTTTTTTTGTTACTGTTTCTTTCTCTTTTATTCCTTTGCTAACGATACTCATGGTTTCTCTTGGCAGAAAAGTACCACACAGCCCCAGCCAAACACTTGGTGAATTTCCATGACTTGAACAGAATCCTCAGATTAGAGATATTCCTGCACATAGATGGGTAGCTCAGGGCGACGCACGTCACCCTGGGCTATAAACCCTTAACCAAGCGTTTTTAAAGTCCAAAAAACGTTATCAAGGCCTGTGACCTGCGTTTGGCTCTGATACACGTTGTTGTACTAAGCTTTTTGCTGACAGACCTCATCCCTAGGGGATGTAAGACGCCCAGGTCCTGACGCCTCTAGCTGCCCAACTCCTGTACTCCTAAGAACCTCCATTACCATCTAACGAGGAGGCCGAGGACTCCACATACAACTCTATCCAAGAGGTGACAAATTAAAATTTTGAAGTTTTCTACCGCCCGGACGCTCCGAGCACCTCACAAGCCCCTTCATCAACAACTATGGGCTTTGAAGAGAGGACCCCCGACCTTCTTGTGTTGTTGACGGCCTATGCCAGAGGCTCTTCCTCGGCGGTGTCAATACCACCCCGCCCACCAACCCCCGCCGTAACAGCTGAGGCAGTAAACAAGAAGTGTAAGCAAGGACAAGGGGGAAAGGGGGCGGAAGTGGCTGAAGAGGGGGAGATATTTGAGCCCCCAGTCAAGGAGGCCTGCCGAGCAAAAGGCAGTAGAGGAAGAGCCCCGAAAACATTGGGCCCTTGAAGGATAGTGGCAAGGACCATGCCAGGAAGGCCTCTGTCTAGAGGCCTGCCTTCACCCTAAATTCGGGCGCTCCCGTGCTCGATGATGCCATCCTGAGGGATCCCTCAAAGGGTAGCTCAGTTCTGGTAGTAGAGTGCCCCTCTTCATTTGTCGAGTGGTTTTGTCTAAGATTTATACAGTGCTTACTTGGTTTCTCTTGTTCTCCTTTTTGTAGGCTGTTCAGGCTGCCTTCATGGCAGAGGGGTGGGTTGAACATTCCTTGGATATGGCCAGGAAGGCCAAGAAGGCCCACAAGAATGCTGAGAAGGCTCGGGTCGAGGTGGAGAAAAAGCTGAAGGAGAACCTTTCTCAGCTGTCAGATGTGGAGAAAGCCTATCGCAATGCTGAATCCACTTTGAAAGGCTACGAGAGGTAGGCCTTCGAGGCCTTGGAGGCCCAGAAGAAGGCTGAGAGTACACTGGCTCTCACTGTAGTGGAGCTGAAATAGGCAAACCAATAACTGGAGGCCAAGGATGCTGAGAAAGTCCAAATCGAGCAAGCAGCCTATGATGCGGGCATGAATAAGACTGCTGAGAGTCTTATCGCCCAACTTCATGACATTGCTCGTGCCTTCAGCTGAGAGGTGTGGGGAGAGGTTATGAATGTTGCAGGAGTTGACCCCGAATCAGAGCTACGTGCTTCTGATAGGATGTACTATCCCCTCGCTTTGAGCCTGGCACCCATAGGTCCTCGGCCTCCAACGAATCCAGGTTCTGCTCCTCCCACTTCTGCCAAGCCCCAAGATCCACTTCCTTCCCCTACTTCGTCCCAGGGGCTCCCACCTTAAGAAATTATAGTGGATGTAAAGGCTGAAGAAGGGGTTCCTGAGGGGGTGCCTTTAAAGAAGAAGAAAGAGAAAAAGGAGTAGAAAGAGCAAAATGAAAAGAATGCCAAAGAAAAAGAGCCTAGCTTTTAGTTTTGCTCCTATGTAGGAATCCCTTGGGGAGTTTTTTGTGATGGGACAGTGTACATGTAGTGGCCCCTGCCCCTCCCTTTTTGTAACAAGATTTTCATAATGAATGATTACATGTTTAAGGGTTTCTATCTTTTCATGCTTATAGACATTTTCGCGTTTGTCCCTTCTTCTTTTTTTGTCAACCAAGCCATAAAAATTTGAAATTGAATGTGCATGTGAGTAAGTTAACTAGCACTCTTTTTTTGAAGTCCAAAGCAAGTGCCTTCGATATTTGCTACTTGAACCCTTTTTACGCTTAACACTTGGAAAATTTTTGGCTGCGATAATTTACCTTAAGCATGTGGCCGAGGAGCCAGGCAAGTCATAGGTTCTGTTCAACACTTAGGATATTTTTTCCGTGTAACACTCAAAATAATTTGGCCATGTTAATTTACCCTAAGCTTATGGCCGAGGAGCCAGGCAAGTCCTAGGCTCTGTTTAACACTTGGGATATATATATATATATATTTATATATTTTTCGTGTTAATTTACCCTAGGCTTATGGCTGAGAAGCCAAGCAAGTCCTAGGTTCTGTTTAACACTTAGGATATTCTCGCCCTGTTAATTTAACCTAGGCTTGAGGCCAAGGAGCCAGGAAAGTCTTAGATTTTGTTTAACACTTGGTATATTTTTTCCGGGTTAGTTTACCCTTGGCTTATGGCCAAGGAGTCAGGTAAGTCCTAGGTTCTGTTTAACACTTAGGGTATAACAAAGCAAGACACAACTAGCGCATAATCTATTAGTAGTAATAATGTTGCAGATTATTTACATTCCATGGGCGAGGGACTACATTCCCATCTAGGTCCTCCAAGTGGTAGGCCGTAAGTAGGGAACTTGGCCGTCCCTACTACTTTCCTCAGAACTAAGTCTCTTGGGGTCAATGGCCTGGATTTGATCCCCTTGTCATGTTGCTACTTAAGTTTTTGCTAGTAGTGTGCCATCTTTACGGCTGCCACTTCTTGCCTTTCCTTGATTAAATCTAGACTGTCTAGAAGTAACTAATGGTTTCCTTCAGCGTTGAATTAGTCCATTCTCAAAGTTGGAAATCTAGCCTCAAAAGGGATTACTGCTTCTGAACCATACATCATTAAGAATGGGGTTTCCCCTGTTGACTTTCGGGGTGTGGTGCGGTATGTCCATAGCATGTGGGGCAGCTCGTCCACCCATTTTCCTTTTGCATCATCTAGTCTCTTCTTCAGCCCCGCTATCATGACTTTGTTGGTGGCCTCTGCTTGCCTATTTCCCTGAGGGTATGCTGGTGTGGAGTATCCATTTTTGATTCCCAACTCTCCACATTATCTTTTGAATGACTGGCTATCAAACTGGAGACCATTATCTGAAATCAGGGTGTGTGGCACCCCAAATCTAGTGATGATATTCTTCTAGACGAACTTCTTGGCATCAACGTCTCTGATGTTGGCGGGGGGTTCGGCTTCTACCCACTTGGTAAAGTTGTTCGTGTCGATGAGGAGCCATCTTCATTTTCCAGTGGCCCAAGTAAATGGTTCTATTATGTCTAGACCCTACTGAGCGAAGGGCCAAGGGCTAGACAAGGGATTCAATATTCCTCCTGGTTGGTGTATGTTTAGGGCGAACCTCTGACATTGTTCACACCCTTTGATGTAATCTTGGAAAGTTTGTTGCATGTTGGGCCACTAGTAACCCTGTGTGAGGGCCCTGTGTGCTAAAGATCTCCCTCCGATATGACTCCCTCAGATGCCTTCATGTAGTTCCTCCAGTAAGGGCTCCACGGCCTCTAGGTGAACGCATAGCAGATAAGGGCCTGAGTAAGAGCGCTTATACAACTTCTGTTCCTCAGACAGCCAGTAACGAGGGGCAGCCCTGCGTACCTTCTCTGCTTCAATTTTATCTTCAAGCAAGGATCCTCCTTTCAAAAAGGTCACTATGGGATCCATCCAGCTCGGGCCTACGTGGAGGCTACACACCCCTGTCAAAGGTGTCTCCTTAAAACTTGAGGTGCCGATCTCTTCAACTAGAATGACCTGAGGAAGGTCTGATTCAAGTGAAGTGGCTCGCGTGGCTAGAGAGTCGGCATGAGAGTTTTGTCCTCTCAGGATTTGTTCCAACATGAAACCCTTGAAGTGAATTCGTGCACCCTGCATTTTGGTAAGGTATTTTTGCATCCTTTCATCTCAGGCCTCAAAGTCACCATTGACTTAACCCACAATTAACCTAGAATCTGAATACAACTCAACTGTCCTTCCTCCAAGCAGCTTGACTATGTTTATTCCAGCCAGCAAGGTTCGTATTCGGCCTCATTGTTAGTGGCTGGGAATCCTAGTCGCAACAACTTTTCTATTATCAATTTCTTAGGTGTGATCAGCATAATTCCCACCCCTGCTCCCTTTCGATTGGAAGCTTCATCCGCGTAAACCTTCCATACGGGGGTGGTGGTGGTCGACGAAACCATTAAGCTTATGGCTGCGCTCTCCTTCTCGGGGACACCTTCAGCAAATTCTGCAAATTTCGTGGTCCGGGGCAGGTACTTGACATCATAGGCTCCCAACTTAGTTGCCCATTTTGCAATTCTACCGGTGTAATCGGATTTCCTCAGCAGAGCCTGCAAGGGTAACTGAGTGAGCACTACCACCGTGTGGGCTTGGAATTAAAGAGGAAGTTTCCTGGCCGCATGAACAATGGCCAGCACTGTTTTTTCCGGGTGGAGATAGCGCATCTCCACCTATTGCAAGGACTTGCTATTGTAATAGACGGGCTTCTGGGCTTCATCCTCATTCCTGACAAGGACGAAGCTAACGAAGTGCTCGGTGACCGCTAGGTATGCATAGAGTACTTCCTCTTTATCGGGTTAGGATAGGATTGGAGGATTGGACAAGTACATCTTAAGGTCCTCAAATGAAAGAGCACATTCCTCGGTCCACCAGAAATATTTCCATTTATGCAACAGTTCGAAGAAAGGATGACATCTATCCGCGGATCGAAAAATGAACTTGCTCAAGGTTGCCATCATCTCGGTCAACTTTTGCATTTCCTTAGGGTTTCGAGGAGGGTGCATGCTGTTGATGGCCCTAATCTACTCTGGGTTGACTTCTATTCTCCGATGAGTAATCATGTACCCTAGGAATTTGCCCGAGCTAACCCCAAAAGAGCATTTGGATGTGTTGAGGAGTAACTTATGCTCCTTGAGTACCGATAAGGTTTCTGCTAGATCGACCAGATGCTCCTCTGCTTGTTTGCTCTTAACCACCATATCGTCAATATATGCCTCCATGTTCCTCCCAAGTTGTTTTTCAAACATCCAAGTCACCATTCTTTGATAAGTTGAATCGGTGTTTTTAAGGTCGAAGGGCATCACGCGATAATGAAAGTTACCATTGAGGGAACGGAAGGCCGTTTTCTCCTGATCGGCTAATGACAGTGGTATTTGATGGTAGCCCTGGAATGCATCCAGGAAACTCATCCGCAGATGTCCCATTGTGGCGTCTACCAGTTGATCAATTTTAAGGATAGGAAAAGGGTCTTTCGGGCAGGCTTTGTTAAGGTCTGTGAAATCTACGCATACTTGCCACTTTCCGCACTTCTTCTTTACTACTATTGTGTTGGCCAACCATTCGGGATAGAAGATTTCCATGATAGCCCAGGCCTGTTTCAACTTATTTACTTCCACCCTGACCGCCTCGGCGTGAACGTCGAATGATCGCCGAGGAGGCTGTTTGCGCAACACTGCCTCGGGGTTCACATTTAAGTGATGGCATGCTAGCTTGGGATTAATTCCTGGGATGTCACCCACATTCCAGGCAAAAATGTCTACATTTGCCTTCAAGAACTTTACCAGCTCTACTTTCTCTTTAGGAGGCAACTGCGATCGTACCTGGAAATACTACTCCACGTCCAATCCCATCATTACTTTTTCCAACTCCTCAGATGATTCTTTCAACATCTCAGTCAGTTACTCATCGGCAGCCCTCTTTAATTGCTATTGGGTTGCATCCTCATTAACCATGGCTGGACCTGATGATTGCCGTGTAACCGCTGACACCAAGCACTGTTGAGCCATGACCTAATCGCCTACTAGTTCCCCCACTCCCTCACGAGTAGGATATTTGATTTTAAGATGCAGGGTTAAGGAGACAGCTCCTATGGCATGCAACCATAGTCTGTTGAGGATAGCGATGTACGGGGAGAATGCCTCTATCACTATGAAGTTCACCTGGACTTCCACACCGTCAACTTGTACGGGGAGCTTGATCATTCCTCGGGGGACTACCATTCTGTCATCGAAGCCCATCAGCGGAGAGTCACACACATCCAGGTCT
Organism: Quercus suber; assembly: GCF_002906115.3. Taxonomy (NCBI): domain Eukaryota; kingdom Viridiplantae; phylum Streptophyta; class Magnoliopsida; order Fagales; family Fagaceae; genus Quercus; species Quercus suber. The sequence continues at coordinate 1,065,186 of NW_027069547.1, forward strand.
TCAGGCTTCAATTCTATCCCTCGGTATAAATCCGGGTACATCACCTCAGCCTAGCTTCCCCGATCAACAAGTACCTTTTTAATGTCATAGTCCCCAATTCTCACAGTGACCACTAGAGCATCCTCATGTGGTTGGTGGGTTCCCCGTTTATCTTCCTAAGAAAAGCTCAGGTTTGGGACCGTCACTCTTGGTCTTTTGTGAGTCTGACTTCCAGCCTCCAGGTGAGAGCCCCCCACTACGGACATGACTCGAGAATTCGGCCTGATGTTACCTCTTGGTCTAGCAAGGATCATTTTAATAGTACCTAAAGCTGGCCAAGGATGGTCATTTCTGTGTGTCCCAAATCCCGAGTGTCCGGTCTGTTCCATAGGCTGATGTAGGAAGTGACCGAGTTTCTTGGCCTTTGCCAATTAGTTGAGGTGATCCCGCAATGTCCTACAGTCTTCTGTCGTGTATCCCTTGTGTCGATGATAGTTGCAATAGAGGCTTTGGTTTCTTTTAGACGGGTCCCAACCCATCCTATTGGGCCACTTGAAAAACGGCTTGTTTTTTTTTTTTTTTTTTTTTTTAATCTTTTCTCGTATCTGGTGCACCGGCTCCTTGAATAGTGAATTGATCATGTGAACTCCTTCGGATGTCGGGTGACTAGGGAAGTCCTTTCGAGGTCGATTATTATGGTATCCTCCTCCCCGAGGGTCCTTTTTCTCGAGGGGCGCTTTGGCTTTACCTTTCCCCTGCATTTAGTCCTCTTCTATCCTTTTGTACTTTTCTATGCAATCCATAAGCTGGCGCATGTTCGAGGTGGACTTCATCGTCAATGATTTCCTCAAGTCATGCTCAATCGGGAGGCCGACTTTAAAGGTCCTTATTGCCACGTCTTTGAAGTCTCCGTCCACTTCATTGTACATTTCCCAATATCGGTTCGAGTAGGTCTTGAGGGTCTCCCCCCCTTTTATGGCCATAGATAGCAGAGCATCCAATGGCTTGGAGACCCTACTGCAGGTTATAAACCTAGTGTCAAATGCCCTGGTCAGCTCTTCAAAGGACCTTATCGACCCTTCATCCAACGCATCAAATCAATGCATGGCAACAGGCCCGAGGCTGGAAGGGAAGGCCTTGCACATAAAGGCCTCATTGCCGGCGTGGATGGCTATCTTCTGATTGAAGTGGCTAACATGCTCCACGAGGTCTGTCCTTCCGTTATATATAGTGAATGTTGGCTAGGAGAAATGGTGAGGGAGCTTAGCCTTTTTAATCCTCATGACGAAATGGGACTTAGAAATCTGTCATAGGGCTTTACTCATGGCATCGTTTCCCCTAGTACGATAAGAGGGCCCCCTCTTGTGTTTGTTGTTGCTCTTCTCCAGCCTGTCCCAACACAAGGAGGCTGAGAAGGTCTCCCTGGGCGGGGTTTTGGACCTGCATCGGTATGATTGGTCCTAGCTCTCCCTTGAGCCCTCACTCGATGGGGAGGACGGGCTCCTCATGTCATGCTTCCTTTGCCTTAGCTTCTTGCGCAAACGATTAACCTCCTGTTGCAACGCTAGCGTTTCCTGCTCCGGTGAGGCTTGATTCTTGGGCTTGGGATGATTCTGCTCAGTACGTTTAGTGTGATGTGACCCCACCACAATTTGGGGGTATGCTGTCTATCCCTCCTACGCTCCAAGTTAACGAAGGGGTTCTCCCTATGGGAACCAACCGACTCCTCCTCACCCTGGCTTTCATTAGCCATCAGTACTCAGGGCAGATCCACAGGCGCTTGCTGCTTCCCACAGACGGCGCCAATTATAAGAACCCAAAAAATGTTTGCACACCAGCCCACTTAAAGCAATGGACTGAATTGTTAAACTTGGTCTAAACCAATAGAATTTATAAGAGATGGAATAGAACAACAAGCATGGGTTCAGCCCGAAAGCTATCTTTGGACAAAATCCAGTTTATACTTAGAACTAGATGAACAACTTTTCTCAGAGGCTCCTCTAAAGGCCAGCTCCAAAAGTCCCCAAAAGAATCCTAAACCTCCTCTTTTTATAGCCCTTTCCCATTGCATCCTCTCCGTCCATCTCTATTTGACCTTCATCCCTCTTCAACACCTGTCACCTTCTGCATCTGAAGTAGGTGGCGGCGGTAGCTGGTGTAGCTGTGGCCAACACTCTTCAGGTCACTTCCTCATTTAATGTGGCTGATAAAGTTGATGTACACCATTTAATTTGGATGTGACAGGCAGCTCCAGCCCAGCGGTTCCTTGTCTGCCACTGAACTCTATTTCCTTCAGTTTGCAGTTCACTCTGTAGAACGCCCTATGGAACTTCAATGGATCTGTCTCCTTCCTCGGGCGTCATCACTCCTTGGGCCTGCATTCAGTGTTGTGCCCAAATCAATGCCATGACCTTTCTTATTCCTCTTTGAGCCTAGGTCTAGTATTTCGACCCTACAACTTCCTCCTCGGTCCTCAGGTACCCAAACATATAATCATGCTCATTTGATGGCATTGAGTTTAAGATAAGACATGAATTCCATTTATGATGAATGCTTTTTTTTTTCCCTTTTTTTTTAAAAACAAAGTCTAACTACAAAATTGGTTATAGCTTAATACTACAAACTCACACAATGAAATAAATATTACTACGTATTTTGAAAATCTAATCGTTGAATTGCATGTTCTATACGCTCTTAATACACATGTCAAATTTTTTCTCAATCGGATATTATTTACTATATGATCTATAAGGTTATATTTTATACATAATTTTAAATTACAAAAACTTGCAATTTAAAAAATTTATTGATGACATAATTGTTGATCTTTAATTTTCTTGAAATTTTGCAATGATGGAGGGTATAAAAAGAAAATGTAATCCGATGGTGGATTTATTAAAAATCACTTCCAATAAAAAGATATTAAGTAAGGTTATAGACTTAAGCTACAGCCAATTTTATAACTAAATTTTATCTTTTTTTATTTTATTTTTTATATTTTTTTATTTTTTTATCCATATGATGATAATTGATGATAAAGATTTTTTTTTTCAAAACAATTCAAGGGTCTAAATTAAAATATTGTAAAATATAAGAACAAATTTCAAACAATAATTCAAACATCAAAAGCTAAATATTAAATTTAACCATATATATATATATATATTGAGGAAGAACCAGATATATCTAGTGAGGAAGAACCAGATATATCTAGTAAGTGCATTTCATAAACTATTTTGCACATTAAAAAATTTGCAGATCAAAATATTAGGGAATTTAAAATAAAGGTCTAGTGTATAAACTCTTATAAGTCTGATTGATTTTAATTAAAAGGAATCACAATATTCGAAATAAATACTTTACATTAAGATTATAATTACTAAAATTTGTCACCTACATTATAATGATTTGGAATTGCCAACACAATCGTACAAGGTGTGAGAGGATAATGTGTAAGAGGATAAGGTGTATGATTGACTGATGAAAGGAGCAGGTAAATATATATAGGATTTTACTATTATCTTCATTTTCCACTCTCTTGTTAGACTGAATTTCCTTTTTAAGATCATCAATCTTATCACACAATATTCTATTCCTTCTTTATACTTCTTAATCAAAGAATTTGACTCACATAAACTATTGTGTAGGATATGGTTCTCATTTTCAAAATATTTCAGCATGTGAACAAACATTCAAGCATGTTTCTTTGTTTTTAATAATTCTTGGAGTTCATTGTTAGGACAATCTTCAAACATACTCATAGAGTCATTACCACAAGCATTTAAATCACAATTCAACGTAGCCTTTTCCATAGCTTCATCTATCGAAAGGGGGTCTAGGATCACACTTAGATAATGAAACCACAATAAGTGCACCCACTCTGATATTAATTGAAAGTTCAATTAGTGTGTAAAAACACTAATGAATGTTTAGAGCCCCAATTTCAAATAAACCAACACAGGCTTATATTCAAACAATATATGTGTGGAATATAAAATATAAGCAATACCCAATTTGTTAAACTACTTTAACATATAATTAATCACAAACACAGCAGCAATTAATGGTTAAAGAGGGGCAACATGTGGAGGCACCTTGCTCCACATGATGCTCCAAGGCCATGGTAAAGAAGGGCCATGGTGGGCAGAGATGAATTTTGATGTTGGGCAGTAACAGACTAGCAGGTAGTGCCGAGCCTATGGGATGGTGCATGGCAATGGTGGCTTGGCTGATGGTTGCTTTGTGTGTAAGCTTGGTGGCTTGGATGCAAGGCAGTGCTGGGCTGCGGTGATGATGATATGTTGTACAAGGCATTAGGCTGGTTGGTGTTGGCAGAATGCATGGACTTGTATGAGTGGGCTGATGGCATTTACTTGATGTGCTGTATATGGGCATCTTGTGTGGGCTGTGATGCTGATAAGAAGGTCTTAGGTAGGGGCTAAGACTTCTAAACATGATGGAACAATTGTGTGTGCGCTGCTGGAGCAAGGGCAGAGGTCCCATGATGATGTGCTGAGATATGAGCTGGCATGTGCAGAGTGTGCAGCAGCAGTTATCAAGTAGGTCCTAACTTTCTAGATGTTCAGACCTGCTGTGTAGGTGCTGGAAATGTGGAGAGCGGGCCAAGATAGCAGCAGTTGAAGGTGTCCTAAGTCAAACCACATGTAGCAGCAAGTCTTGGGCAAGGGGTAGTTACTTGGCAGTAACTGCTGTAACAGTTATTTCTATGCATTTATACTAGGCTGTTGGGGCTATCAACAGCAGAGTGTGTAATTTTTCCTAGAGAATTTCGTGTGTATTCTCCAGGCTTCCTTTGTACTTGATATTGAGTAATAAAGGTTGGGGTTGGTGCCTTGTGAATACTGTGTGTGCTGTGTGTGTGAATTCCTTTGATAATTCTGTTCTGAGTGTTCTTGCAGTGTGTGTGTGTGGAATGTTGGCTGAGACTAAGTCAGGGGCTTAGTGCCATCATAGGCAGAAAATTTTAAAAGAAAAATTGACCCTGTGACAATTGGTATTAGAGCACGATTGCAATATCTTTGGACACCAAGGCGAGGGTAACTGTCTTGGAAAACATACTCGGAGTTCCTAGAGAAGGGGAACAACCTTCTGTGTGTGACAGACTAGATGTTGTCTTTGCAAAAACTGCTGTGGTGAGGAATAACCTTGCAGAACAAAGGGAATTGGTGTTGAATAGTGTTGAAGAGTGGGCTGCTACACTGGACACCTAGAACCAGGCAACACAGGAGACCTAACGCCAACTTGAAATAGAAATTGTTTTGTTGAAGAGAGCAATGGGTGGCCTACCTTGGGAGGGGGAAGTGGCCACCAAAGTGAAGGTGCTTGAACCAAAGCCCTTTAATGGTGCTAGGAATGCCAAGGATTTGGAGAATTTCTTGTGGGATATGGAATAGTATTTCAAGGCTGCCTAGGTGCCTAGTCAAGAGATGGTGACAATTACTTCAGGGGATGCCAAGTTATGGTGGAGAACTCGTGTGGAAGATGATGTAGATGCTGGTAGAGGAAAAACTGACTCATGGGAAGCCCTAAAGAAGGAATTGAAGGACCAGTTTTTCCTACCAACACTGCTTGAGTTGTAAGAGATGCCTTGAAGAAATTGAAGCAGATTGGTATAGTGAGAGAATATGTCAAGACATTCAGTTCTTTGATGCTAGATATCAAGAACATGTCAGAGGAGGACAAACTGTTCAATTTCATGTCTGGCTTGTAGCCCTAGGCACAGATGGAGTTAAAGAGGCAGGCAGTGCATGATCTGCCTATTGCAATGTCTGTTGCAGATGCCTTAGTGGACTACAAGTTTAGTAAGCCCAGTGGGGATGAGGGAAAACATAAGTCTAAGGACAAAGGCAAAGACAAGTAGAAGAAGGATGGCAAGAAGAAAGATAAGTAGAAGAAAATGTGGGGTAACAAAAGCAAGAGAGAGAGTTCCACCTCTCAACCAAGCAAAGAACAGCCCAAGCATAATGCTGGCTGCAAGAGACTATCCAAAGTGTGAGAAGCTTAATGCCATGGTTGCTGAAGATGGTGGTGGATAGTCCGATGAAGAAGTTCCCAGCATAGTGAACCCCTTGCAATTACTGAATGCACTATGTGCAGCAAGTACTTTTAGGCATTTGTCTTATGTTCAAGTGGAGATGAATGAGACTGGGGCTGAAGGTATGCTTGATTCTGGTGCTATCCACAATTTTTTTACTGATCGGATGGTCCAAAGGCTTGGTCTGAAAGTAAGCAAGTGTCCAAGTAAGATCAAGGGAGTAAACTCAGAGGCAAAACCTGTGTTAGGAATTGCTTATGGAGTGAAGTTTAAGGTTGGCAAGTGGACAGGTAAGGTGAATTTCCTAGTCATGGAGTTAGAGGATTTCGATGTAATTCTGGGTGATGAATTTCTAGTGGCTGCTAAGACTGCTTTACTACCATTCCTTGGAGTATTATTAATCCTTGATGAGAAGCAGCCATGCTATGTTCCTGTGAGGCGTGGGGCAGGAAATAGTAAGACTAGTAAGGGGAAAGAACCAATGGTTTCAACCATGTAGGTTAAGCATGGGTTGAAGAAGGGTGAGATGACTTACTTGGCTACATTGATTGAAGTGAAGCAGGACAAGTATGTCGAAGTTCCAGATGCTGTGGTTGGACTGCTGGGGGAGTTTGCTGATGTGATGCCTCTAGAACTACCTAAGACCCTTCCACCAAGGTGTTTTGTTAATCATAGGATCGAGTTGGTTCCTAGATCAAAACCTCTTTCGAAGGCCCCATACAAAATGTCCCCAACGGAGTTGGCTAAGATGAGAAAGTAGTTGACAGAATTGCTAGATACAGGCTACATTCAGCCTTCCAAGGCTCCTTATGGTGCCCATGTTCTGTTCTAGAAGAAGCAGGATGACTTATTGCGGATGTGTGTTGACTATAGAACCTTAAACAAAGTGACAGTGAAGAACAAGTATCCAGTCCCTGTTACATTCTGTAATTTAATGAATGATGTCTTCTATGAGTTTGTGGATCGCTTTGTTGTGGTTTACCTAGATGACATAGTGATATATAGTGAATCCTTGGAGGATCACTTGGAACACCTTAGGAAGGTGCTATCCAAATTGAGGGAACATCAATTGTTTGTTAAGAAAGAGAAGTGTGAGTTTGCCCAGCAAGAGATTTTGTTTCTAGGGCATAAGGTCAGCAAATGTGTGGTGATGATGGATGAAAGGAAGGTGCAGGCTATCCTTGATTGTCCCTACCAAGTAAGGTTGTTGAGTTGTGTTCTTTCCTTAGATTGGCTGACTACTACAGGAAGTTTATTCAAGGATATTCAAAGAAGGTGGCTCCTCTCATAGATTTGCTGAAAAAGGACAAAAAATGGGTGTGGACAGATGCATGTCAAGAAACTTTTGAGAAGCTGAAGGTTGTTGTATTAAGTGAGACTATGCTGCATTTGCCAGATTTTGGGTTGCCCTTTGAAGTCCATATTGATGCTTCTGATAAAGCAATTGGTGATGTGCTGGTACAAGAGAAAAATCATGTTGCTTATGAGAGTAGGAAGTTGAATGAAGCAAAGTAGAAATGTTCAGCTTATGAAAAAGAAATGATTGCAGTGGTACATTGTTTGCTAGTGTGGTGTGTGTATCTGCTAGGGCCAAAGTTCATGTTGAGAGTAGATAATGTGGCAAATATCTTCTTTAACACACAAAAGAAGTTGTCACCCAAGCAAGCTAGGTGGCGAGAGTTGCTGCAGGAATATGATTTTGTGTGGGAGCATAAACCAGGCAAGCACAATAAAGTAGCAAATGCACTTAGTCATAAACAGGTGCAAGAGTATATGGCTGTTTTGACAAGAGTGGAGTCAGAATTTGTGGACAGGATCAAAGAAAGTGTTAAGCTTGATGCTACCTATCAAAAGCTGGTGCAGGATGTGACTGTAGGCCTTGTGAGGTGTTATTGGCTTGAGGATGGGTTGCTGTATGCCAAGGGGGGCAAGCTTTTTGTACCAAGTGGGAAGATCCGGAGAGAGTTGTTGAAGGAAACTCATGATCCACAATTAGCAGCACATCCGAGTAAGAATAGAATGTATGCATTACTGTCCCATTCTTACTATTGGCCTAAAATGGAGTTGGATATTAGTTATATGTGAAGACTTGTTTAGTTTGCCAGCAAGACAAGGGCTTAACTCAAAAGGAAGCAGGTTTGTTACAGCCTCTTCCTATACCAGAAAGTCCTTGGGTTTCAATTTCAATGGATTTTATTACTGGTTTGCCAAAAGGGATGGGTTTGGTATTCGTAGTGGTTGATCAATTCTCAAAGTATGCTGTTTTTATGGCTGCACCAAGTACATGTACAACAGAGGTAGCTGCTGATTTGTTCTACAAAAATGTGGTGAAATACTTTGGGTTACCTAAAGATATTGTAAGCGATAGAGACTCTAGATTTACTGGTCGATTTTGGACTATTCTGTTTGGTTTGATAGGTTAAGAGTTGAAGTTTTCGACTGCTAATCACCCACAAACAGATAGGCAAACAAAAAGAATCAATGTTTTGTTAGAGCACTATTGAGGCATTATGTGACTGCCAGCCAGAATAATTGGCTAGATTTATTGGATTCTGCGCAGTTTGCCTACAATCTACATAAGTCTTCGTCAACTAGGGTGAGTCCATTTGAGTTGGCAATGGGGCAGCAGCCCCTCACACCTCATGAGATTGCTAAAGAATGTTCAGGAGGCAGGTGTCCTGTAGTGTGTAGATTTGCTATCAACAAGCAAGAGTTGATGCAGGAGACACAAGACAGCTTGTTGAAAGCTTAAAAGAGAATGAAGAAATATGTTGATAAAGGGAGGAGGCCTCTTGAGTTCCAGGTTGGGGACAAGGTGTTGTTAAAGTTGACACCGCAGATTTGGAGAAAGTTTAGAAGTGAGCTAATTCACAGAGGTTTAATTCCTAAATATGATGGTCCATTCGAGATTGTAAAGAGAGTTGATGTAGTGGCTTACAGATTGAAGCTACCAGAAAGATTGTAGATTCATCCAACAATTCATGTGAGTTTCTTGAAGCCTTATCATAGGGATGCAGAAGAGCCTGCAAGGAATGAGGCAAGGCGTGCCCCGCCTATTGTCATGGTTCAGTTTGATCGAGAAGTGGACAGAATTCTTGACAATAAGGTGACAGGTTATCGAAAGGGAGGAAATATGATAACTTACTACTTAATGAAGTGGAAAAGGGCGGTTGAATCAGAGGCAAGTTGGGAGAAAGCAACTACATTGCGGCAGTTCGAGAAAGAGGTGAAGGCATTTGAGGATACCTTACTGATGAGGACGTCGGCTTCTTTTGGTGGTGGTGGTTTATTAGGAGCTTTACGAGTTACTAATGATGGCATGAGGAACTGGAGTGCTTGGATAACGTCAGGGCAGTCACATGGCTCAATGTTTTCTCAAGACACCAATGGCTCCTCATGCCTATCTAGTGAAGCTCCTAACTGCTCTTTAAGGGGGATAAGCCCAGTCTTCCTGTTGGATTCAAAGTGATGAGCATGAAGAGGGGCAGCATGTGAAGGCATCTTGCTTCATATGATGCTCCTAGGCCATGGCAGAGAAGGGCCATGGTGGGCAGAGACAGATTTTGATGTTGGGCAACAACAGGTGGTGCTGACCTTATGGGATAGTACATGGCAATAGTGGCTTGGCTAATGGTCGCTTTGTGTGTAGGCTTGGTGGATTGGATGCACGGCAGTGCTGGGCTGCTGTGATGATGATATGCTGTACAAGGCATTGAGCTGGATGGTGTTGGCAGAATGCATGGACTTGTATGAGTGGGCTGATGGCGGTTACTTGATGTGCTGCATATGGGTATGTTGTGTGGGTTGTGATACTGATGAGAAGGGCTTGTGCAGGGGCCAAGACTTCTAAAATGTGATGGAACAATTGTGTGTGGGCTATTGGAGCTTGGGCAGAGGCCCCATGATAATGCATTGAGATATAGGTTGGCATGTTCAGAGTGTGCAGCAGCAGTTATCGGCAATTATCAAGTAGTTCCTGGCTTTCTGGATGTTCAGACCTGTTGTGTAGGGGCTGGAAACGTGCAGAGCAGGCCAACACAACAGCAGTTGAAGGTGTCCTAAGTCAAACCACACGTGGTAGCAAGTCCTAGACAGGGGGTAGTTACTTGGCAGTAATTGCTATAACAGTTATTTCTGTGCATTTATCCTAGGCTGTTGGGGCTGTCAACAGCAAAGTGTGTAATTTTGCTTAGAGAATTTCGTGTGTATTCTCCAAGCTTCCTTTGCACTTGATATTGAGTAATAAAGGTTGGGATTGGTGCCTTATAAATACTGTGTGTGCTCTGTGTATGTGAATTCTCTTGATAATTATATTCTGAGTGTTCCTACAGTGTGTGTGTGTGTGTGGAGTGTTGGCTGAGACTAAGTCATGGGCTTAGTACCATCGCAGGCAGAAAATTTTAAAAGAAAAATTGACCATGTGATACACTAGTACGTGTTATTGAAGAGGAAACCGAATAACTCGATGAAAAACATCTCCGCCGCCCTCCAAATGGTCAAATGATCCACTAAAGAATAAAGTTGGGATACACGAATAGCAAAAGACCCTCTAAGCCTAATCTACTCAATGCACTTAAGCCCTCCAAGTTTCTTGCTCCAACAGGGTTAAGCCTAATCGTGTATTTTTTAACTTTTCGGATCCCACAATAAGCCCATTGCATCAACCAAATGAATTGGTCATCTTCGAACAGCTTCCCAAGCACCAAAACACCTCCTCACTGATATGGGTATGGTGATATAAGGAATTGGCAAATGTACTTCTCAAGCATATGTCAATGGAGAGGGTAAGAGTAGAGGAATTTGGAGAATCAAATGTCTAAGATTGTGGATGAGCCAATCTTGGTTTTCTCTAGGGTTTCTCTCTCAAAATTCTCTTTGGAAGCTCTCTACATTTCGTGGGTATAAGGGGATTTATAGTAGGGTATGTGAAGAATGTGAAAATTCAGTTTTCATCCAAACAGAGCATTCTGGCGACTTGGACTCGCTACTGGAACTAGTTGCGAGTTTGAGTCACAAGTGAACTGCTTGGTCAAACTGTACTTTTTGTCTTATAGTGCTCCAACTATCGTGACCCTTCAGTTCCCTACATGCTTCACACGTGTGCCTCTTTGGCGACTTGCCAGTTGCGAGACTCCTTTGAATGCACATAACTTGAGTTTTCTTTACATTCTCTCACACACAACCCTTACATAATTCCCACCTAAATACAAGATATCTAATTGTTAAAATTACAAGCAAATTTGGCACGGAATAAAGCTAACACATGATTGACTAAATTCAACTTTTTAAAGTTTTATCGCGAATTGAAAAAATTTTGATAGTTTTTTCAATTTCCGATAAAATTTTTTTTTAAATAGATTTGTTAATATATGTCTTAAGGAAATACATTAACCAGACCCATATATATAATAGAAGCCATGAATGCACTTTCGCTAATATTTAATTTGCATGATACTTATTACCTTTAGTAGCACCATAACCAATGAACGAAAATGACAAATATACAATACAGTCTTCATTCAAAAAGATCATCTCCCAGTTTCAAATAAAAAGGAGAAAATCCAAATATGATGGTTGTTAGGCTACGATAAATCTATTTTCTTTGTGCAGTTGGGAGTGTCATATTATCAACTTTAGAATGGTGGGCCTCAAGCATAGGTCCTACCAATGTAAAGAGATGATTTCCCCTAAATAGAATCATATTAATTTCAAGAAGTTTGCACAATAATTAATGTTCGCCAGTTCTAATTGAATTATCGCATACGAGCTACCTTATATGCAGATTTAGTGAAAACAGAGGAGATGAGAGGAAAGCCGAGGAAAGGGATTAAAATAGACCTTCTTGAGTAATGCATGGATCACACCACTACTACTTCAATAATATATTATTTGAATGCCCCAAATTAAGATTTTATATTAAAAGAAATATATTATTTTAAAAATATTATTGGACCTTTAGTGAGCTATATGAAATTTTAATAGAGTTTCATCTAATATGATTAGAAGTGTGTGTGTATATATATATTAAGATACAAAATTATTGTAGATTATCAAAATAGTTAATATAAATTATAAATTTCTTGAATTTTTTAAAATAGAACTTTAATTGGAGTAAATTTTTTAAAACTTAGAAAACAGATTTCTGCTTAAAGTGAGTTATAGTTGGAGTAGAATTTTAAATTTCTTAAAATTTAGTTAATAAGCTTTTAACTTAGGTGAATTATCATAATTAATGAGAATTTAACCATTTGTTGGAGGGAGAAAATAATCACTTAGCACAAACACAGCATCTAGACCAAACATTTTTTTTTTTTTTGATACATGACCAAGCTTCTTTTTTTTTTTTTTTTTTTTTTTAGAGCATAATATATAATATATGTTCATAAGGAAAAAAAAAAAAAACCCTTCTCAACCACATGATCAATCTATTTTTTTTAATCACTTTTATTTACTAGAAATATGGTGCATCGATCATTAGTTTAGGTATAACTCTATTTTCTAAGTTTCAAGAAATTAAATCCTAGACCAACTAAAATTCTAGTGTCAAAAATTTTTAAATTTCAAAATAAAATTTAAAACTTAATGTATTTATATCAACCATTTATCATAATTTTATATTTTACTATAACAAAACGTGCACACTTCATATTTTTCCTAGAACGATAGTATGGTAGTTCAACCTAAAACTGATGAGTTTTTTTCCTGACCAATGAGCCAACCACCTGATTACCCAACGAGAGATATGTAGATGAATATATGGTTTTACTGCTTTTTTATTTTTACTTTTATTGCTTGCTTATTATAATTATTCGCTTATATTCACTGAAAATTGTGTTCCTTTCAAGAACCCTCCCTTTTTACTTTAAAAAATTCATGACATGACTTATGTCTTAGCTGGATGTGGACTTTTAACTTAGATGAGATAAGTAAATATTACAAATGCGAAGGGTCCATTTACCATAGAAACGACGTGGAAAAAAATCTCCTAAACTGTTCCAATTTTTTTCCAAGAGATAAGAATTTTTTACCAAGAGATAAGGATGAATGATTGGGGCCCTATGTATACCAATTCAAGACAGGGACCGGAGGGATGGGCAATAGGGGGCCGTGGACCTTAGCTTTTTAAAATTCTTCCTCTCAATGTATTTTTATATAAAAATTTAAAAAATTATGTATAAAATTTAACTAAGGGACTCCTTTTTTTTTTTTTTTTTAAACATTGTACAACATTTATATAAAATGACTAATGCATCATTTTTACACCTCGTAATACTTGTATGTCATGCATAGCTATTTAAATCAAAGTATATTTAAGGTATATTTTTCAACCAACACTAATCAAAGAAAAAGGCAAAAGCACAGTACAATCCTTCTTAAAAATTGTTCATCCCGCTTTCAAATGAAATGGAGATGATCCAATTTTATGGTTGTTAGGCTATGAGCAATGAAAAGGGCAAAGAACAACACAATCCTCGTTCAAAAAGGATCATCATACTTTCCAATGAAACATAGAAGATCCAATTTTATGGTTGTTAGGCTACGAGAAATCTATTCTTTTTTTATAGTATGTTAGATTCTCACATTACCAACTTTATTTGGGCCTCTAGCATAGGTTTTACCCATTTTTTCAAATGTAATGAAATAATTTCCACTAAACATAATCATATTAATTAAAAAGATAATGATTATCACACATTTGCCATTGTACACTCACCGCACAGCCACGTGGGTTGAAATCATGTGTTTTGAAAACGCAATTTCAAAAAAGGTGTGCATAGAGTGTGTGAGAGCAAGTGTGTAACAAAAGCCAACTATAGGGCCAGAAAATCAGGTAGCCTTGGCCCATTCCAATTCAGGCCCAAGGGCTCGCGCCGAGGATGCATGAGGGGTCCGAGGATGGAAGCGTGAGGACCGACCCCCGAGGAGCATATCCGAGGATGGCCCCGTCCTCGGGCATTCGAGACCTCGGAAGAACACGAGCACCGCCCCACCAAAGAGGGAACTTCTTGAATGTCCGAGGAGGAGGGGGTCCAGTGTCACGCGTCGGCGACGAGAACACGACGAAAGAGCAGGCCTTAGGCGAGCTGTCACCTCTGCATTGAATGCCCTCAACTAACGTCCTAGCCGTATTAATGAGGACAGGACTCCTGAACAGTGCTGCCTTGGGTGCTGCAACCCACTAGAGGAATAGGGATGCGGCTGATGGGACAGGCTCTCAAGTGGTGGCCTGACTGATCGGCAAATGGAGGGTTAGGATCAGTTGAGAGAAGTATATAACGTAGGGAGTCTCTCCTGAAAAGGGGGACGGAGGATCGGCATTAAGGAGTTCTGTAATGACCCATACCCTCTGAAACCTTTGTAATGAATCTTAAAAGAAATAATAAGAACATCAAACTTCGGAAGACCAGTCCGAGGAGCATCATTGTGCATCCCAATCCATGTTCAAGTTGATAAATTCACATGTAACCATGCAGGGCAGTTGTACCCCTTAATAGGGCCTAGTTCTTGAGCCCACACTCTATAAATTCATTGAAGGGCAAGCTGGGCTTGGGTCCACTCTCTCAATCTGAAGAAGTGTCCCAAATTCGGTCCCTACAATTAGCGCCGTCTGTGGGAAGAACTCTTGCGTCGGTAAGGACAACAGCTAGGCATGGTAGGGTCAGACCCTCACCAAGGGAATTCCCATCAACACGAACCAGCAAGACCCCAACGCCCGAACGACTATGGCGACACGGGGCACGGCCAGAATGAGGAGAACGGACGATTCCGAGAAGGAAGCGTGCACACCTCGCAAACCAGCGAAAGCCATACGCATAGAAGCGGCCGCATGCCCCAGGGAAGCAATAACGACCTAGCCACGAGGCCGCGGGAGGATAAGAGTCACGCCTCTCAGAGGCAGGAAGACAAGGCGGCCATGCAGCGAGAGATAGACGATCTCAAGAGAAAGTTGCGCCATGCACAACGAAAGTGACCCGAACCCAGCCTCGACTTACCCTCTAACGACGAAAGTGATGACGACTACAGGCAGGGGTCGACGACACCCCCGAGTGAAGTTTTCTCCCATGAGGATGAGCGCTATTGGAGGCATAGGCGTGGCAGCCCCACCCCTAAGGGCTTGGGAAGCGACGCCATGAGCAGGGCGCTGGACCGGCTCTCCAAGTCGCCCTTTACGCGTCGCATAGACGAGGCGGAGCTCCCTCGGAGGTTCCAGCAGCCGACCTTCACCGTTTACAATGGCAAGACGGACCCCGTGGAGCACGTGAGCCAATTCAATCAGAGGATGGCCGTTCACTCTAAGAACGAGGCGCTGATGTGCAAAGTCTTCCCTTCCAGCTTGGGGCCTGTGGCAATGAGGTGATTCAACGGCTTGAGGACGAATTCCGTAGACTCGTACAGACAGCTGACCTAGGCCTTTGGTTCCCGTTTTGTCTCGAACAGCAGACTTCCTCGACCCATTAGTGCGTTACTGTCCCTGACCATGCGCAATGACGAGACCCTCAAGGCTTACTCGGACAAGTATTGGGAGATTTACAACGAGTTGGACGGCAAATACGATGATGTCGCCATCAATACGTTTAAGAACGGGCTTTCGATGGGGCATGGCCTGAGGAAGTCCTTAACTGGTAAGCCCGCCACCAGCGTGCGGCAGCTAATGGACCGGATCGATAAATACAAATGGGTGGAGGAAGACTTGCTGCAGGGCAAGGGGAAGGAGAAGGCTATCCCTCAGGAGAGGAGGGATTCCAGGTTGGACCGATATAACAACGCCCGTTCGAGAAGAGATTTCATAGGGCAATCTGGGGTGACAAACGCCCAGGCTGTCGGCGCTGTATTCCGAGAATCGGTGCACAAGGTGCTGGAAAAGATCAAGAATGAACTGTATTTCAGGTGGCCGAATAAGATGTCGGGGAACCCTGAGAAGCGTAACCAGGACCGCTACTGCCAATATCACCAGGACCACGGGCATGCTACGGAGGACTGCAGGAATCTCTGGAACTATTTGGATCAGTTAATCCGGGAGGGGAGTCTGAAGCATCTTCTGCACCATTCCAGCAGCCAGCATGGCCAGACCTACCAGGAGCCACGGAAGGACATAGCCATGGGGCAGCCCGCGGGAACGATTAATATGATCTTGGCTGCGCCAGGAAGAATAGGCATGCGCCCCTCACGGGTGTTGTCCGTGGCCCAAGTGGCCGCCAGGGAGTCCCAGTCAAGGCCAAAGAGGGCCAGAAGAAGCTGTCACCCGACCCTGACTTTTTTCGAGGAGGACAAAGACGGAACCACCCAACCCCACGACGACGCTTTGGTGATCACCCTCAGAATTGGGGGCTATGACGTCAAAAGTGTGATGGTGGAAGGTGGCAGCGCGGCGGAGGTCATGTACCCCAACCTCTATAAGGGGCTGGGGCTAAAACCCGAGGACTTGTCGCCTTATAACTCCTCTTTGATAAGCTTCGATGGGAAGCTAGTCATCCCAGAGGGCATGATCAAGCTGCCCATCCAGACCGGTCCGGAAGTAGTGGAGGTGGACTTTATAGTGGTGAACACGTACTCCCCCTACACTGCCATTGTGGGAAGGCCCTGGCTCCACACCTTAGGAGGTGTCGCCTCTTCCTTGCACTAGAAGGTGAAATTTCCATCTGGAAACTGAATCCTCAAGAGCCGAAGGTGCCAGTCAACGGCAAGGCAGTGTATGGTCGCGGCCACCTCACGCCTGCAAGATACGGAGCCTTCGGCCACCATGGCCGAAAACTTATAGCAGCTAACCGCCTCGGTGGCACCAGCTGACACGGCCGCCGAGGAAGCAAGGCTTGAAGGCCTAGAGAAAGTGGTCATCGACGACGACCAGGAGAGATTTTTTCAGGTCAGAACCCAACTGCCTCCCCGAAAGAAGAAGGAGTTGCTTGAGTTTCTCAAGAGTAACCTGGACGTGTTTGCATAGGACCCTTGCGATGCCCCAGGGATTGACCCATCCTTCATCTGTCACCACCTTACCGTCAACCCCTCGGTGATCCCCATGAAGCAACCACTCCGACGCCCGTCAAAGGAGCACGCCGAGGCAGTTAAGGAAGAGGTCGATAAACTCAAGCGCACGGGCGCTATTAAAGAAGTATTCTACCCCGAATGGTTAGCCAACACTGTGGCGGTCAAGAAGAAGAGTGAGAAATGGAGGGTTTGCGTGGACTTCATGGACCTGAATAAAGCCTGCCCGAAGAACCCCTTCCCAATGCCACGAATAGACCAGCTGGTGGATGCAACCGCAGGCCATCCTCGGATGAGCTTCCTAGACGCCTTTCAAGGCTACCACCAAATCTTGTTAGCCTTGGAGGATCAAGAGAAGACGGCCTTCGTGACGCCCATCGAAAACTACCACTACAAGGTGATGCCATTCGGCTTGAAGAACGATGGATCTACTTATCAGAGGATGATGACGAGAATGTTCGAGCCGTTGTTGGGCAAGAACATTGAGATCTATGTTGACGATATGGTGGTAAAGAGCAGATTGGTGTCCGAGCATCTGCGGGACCTCGGCTGTATATTCGATGTCCTCAGAAATAACAGGTTGCGACTAAATGCATCCAAGTGCTCGTTTGGCGTAGGATCGGGCAAGTTCCTGGGCTACATCATCACCCACCGGGGGATCAAGGTCGACCCCGACCAAATCAAAGCTATTCAAAACCTAAGGCCTCCACAAAACCCCAAAGAGATCCAGAGGCTTGCTGGGATGATCGCGGCCCTGAATCGATTCATTTCCAGGTCGGCGAACCGCTGCAGACCGTTCTACCTCCTGCTCAACAAGTGGAAGGGATTTGAATGGTCCGAGGAATGTGCCACGGCTTTCCAATAGCTCAAGGATTACCTGGCCCGGCCACCCATCATGTCTAAACCAGAGGCCGACGAGGTCCTATACGCATACATTGCTATGGCGAACCACGCTGTGAGCCTGGTGCTAATACGAGATGAAGGTGGCGTCCAAAAACCGGTCTACTACGTTAGCAAGTCATTGCACGAAGCCAAGGTCAAGTACTTACCCTTGGAGAAAGCCATACTTGTCGTGGTCCATGCCATGCGAAAGCTGCCTCATTATTTCTAGGCCCACACGGTGGTCGTCTTAACCCAACTACCCTTGAAGTCCATACTTCGGGCCGCCGACTACACGGGAAGAATCGCAAAGTGGAATACTATCCTGGGAGCCTTCGACGTTAAATACATGCCTCGAACTGCCATAAAGGGCCAGGTTCTGGCAGACTTAACGGCGGAGTTCGCTGAGCCAACTGTAGAAGTGGGAACCGAGGGAAGGATCGCTGACGAAAGGCCAGTTGGAGCGGTCTTTGTCCCGAGGCCAACATGATGGAAAGTATATGTTGATGGCGCGGTAAACCAGAGAGGGTCAGGAGTAGGACTAGTCTTAGTGTCCCCTAAAGATCATGTCATAGAGAAATCCCTGAGACTCGGATTCCCGGCCACAAACAACGAGGCCGAGTATGAGGCATTATTGCAAGGTATAGCCATGGTACAGAAGATAGGAGGAAAGTCAAAGGAGATGTTCTCAGACTCGAGACTGGTAGTAGGACAGGTAAAGGGAGAGATGGAGGCCCGAGATCTGAGAATGCAGGAATACCTAAGCCAAGTCAAGCGCTTGCAGTCGAATTTCGACCCTTTTAGTCTGTCTCATATCCCCAGGGGTAGGAACAGCCATGCCGATTCATTAGCCACGCTCGTAACTTCCTCGGCAGACGGTCTACCTCGGACCACACTTGTCGAGCACCTGGAGAGGGTGAGCGGGGCGACTAAGGAAGCGATCCCCATCCTTAAGGTCGGAGTGGGTCCCAGCTGGATGGACCCCATTGTGAGATTCCTCAAAGATGATATCCTGCCCTAAGACAAGTCAGAGGCTGAGAAAGTACGAAGAAAAGCCCCTCGGTTCTGGTTGTCTGAGGACCACAAACTGTTAGGACATATATGTTTTAACTTGATTAAGAACATATGTCATTTATTTATGTAAATTGGCTAATCCTTTGACAAAACGCACTCTACTTGTAATTGGGTAGTTCTAGGTGTTTTTAATACTTCAAGAAACAATGTTTCAAGGTCAAGTGTTGAAGTCATCAAGTCTGTCCAAGAAAAAGCAAGCTGAAGTGCAAAGTTTTTAAAGCTCGAGTTGCACCGTAGGATTTTGTAACCAAGCATCTTCCTGCTATTCATCATAAAGGATGAACTGAAGAACTTTGCAGCCAACCATTCTTCCTTAGTTGGTGTTTTGAAGTCGCGTACTTGGATCCGCGCATTGGTTAGTCACGTACTTGGGAGTCGTGCATCAAAGGTGGGAACTGTCACTACAGATCAAGTCCAATTGGGTATTGGGGTAAGGGTTCAACTGTAGGTTGGTAAGGTACTTGGGATTCCTTTACTTGTAACCGCTTGATTTGATAATAGTGGAGTTTCAAGAATGGTAACCTGAAAATCACCCGGTGGGGTTTTTGCCGTTAGGGTTTTCCCTATTCGTAAACAAATCATCGTGTTATTTATTTTCCGCTGCATATTTAGTTTTTGGTGATTTGTTTGTGCTTCCATGAGATTGCATGATTAATTGATTAATTAATAACTTGACTAAATTAATTAATTAGGATTAATCACTAGGGGTCATTCAGATTGTGGCCTATCACAAACTATACAGGCGCTCCTACTCGGGGCTATACCTGCTATGCGTCCACCCCGAAGCAGTAGAATTACTGCTTGAAGAGCTGCATAAGGGAATCTGCAGGAGCCACACAGGGGGGAGGTCCTTGTCTCACCGAGTCGTCACACAGGGATACTGGTGGTCAGGGATGCAGCAAGAGGCCCAGGACTATGTCAGGAGGTGCGACCAGTGCCAAAGGTTCGTCCCCAATATCCATCAGCCAGGAGGGGTCCTTAATCCCTTGTCCAGTCCGTGGCTGTTCGCCCAAAGGGGCTTGGATATTGTAGGACCATTCCCCAGAGCACCAGGGAATAAGAAGTATCTGTTAGTGGCCACGGACTACTTTACCAAGTGGGTCGAGGTCGAGCCATTAGCCAACATCAGGGACGTGGACGTAAAGAAATTCCTTTGGAGGAATATTGTGACGCGATTCGAGATCCCCCACACCCTTGTCTCAGATAATGGACTCCAATTCGATAGCAAGGCCTTCAGGAGGTACTGTCATGAGCTTGGTATCACAAATAGATACTGAACGCCTGCCTACCCTTAGGGAAATGGGCAAGCCGAGCCGTCAACAAGGTCATCGTCAGCGGGCTTAAGAAGAGACTTGACGACGCTAAGGGGAGATGGGTAGAGGAGCTACCCCACGTACTTTGGACATACCGGACCACGCCCCGACGGTCAACGGGGGAAACACCTTTCGCCTTAACTTATGGTGCCGAGGTAGTAATCCCCTTAGAAACAAGCTTCCCGACACTAAGGACAAGCTCTTTCACCCCAGGTAGCAACGATGAACTGCTGGGGAGGAGCCTGGACCTAGTAGACGAACGAAGGGAACAAGTGATGATCCAGCTGGCCTATTACCAACAAAAGCTCAAGCAGGGGTATGATACCAATGTGAGGCTCAGACCACTAACACCGGGGGACCTGGTGTTGAGAAAAATCGTAGGGGCTACTAAGAACCCTTCTTGGGGAAAGCTGGGACCCAACTGGGAGGGGTCCTACCGAATTACGTCAGTGGCGGAGATAAATGCGTACTACTTAGAAGATCTAGACGAAAAACCTGTACCTCGTCAGTGGAATGTAAATAACCTGAAAAGGTATTATTATTAATGAAGAAGCCTTTTTGGATTCAAATGCTTACCCTATTATGACTATGTATCTCGCGTTCTGACGACAAGACTAGGTGTTAGACAGAACCAAGGCATTGCATGGTCCTCGGACTCAATCCTATGGGGAAACTAACTACTTCGAGATATCCTGAGTGTTAGACAGAACCAAGGCATTGCATGGTCCTCGGACTCAAGCCTATGGGGAAACTAACTACTTCAAAATATCCTAAGTGTTAGACAGAACCAAGGCATTGCATGGTCCTCGGACTCAATCCTATGGGGAAACTAACTACTTCAAAATATCCTAAGTGTTAGACAGAACCAAAGCATTGCATGGTCCTCGGACTCAATCCTATGGGGAAACTAACTACTTCAAAATATCCTAAGTTAGGAAAGGATCAAAACCCTAACTAACCCTTGGGACATAAGGGGACTGCCCACGCATACATTCATTCCCCTTATCATTGTTACTGACGTAATTGGTCGACATATAATTCAAGCTAAAATCATGCAAATAAAAAGAAAAGAGAGGAAGCAGACAGCATGTAAACGAATAAGCAACCAAAATAAATAAAAAGGGAGAGTAAACTCCCATTACAACAAAGTGTCCATAGAAGTTGCGTGGCAAGAGCCACCTTACATAAAAATAAAAAGAGGAAAGAACACAAAACAAAATAAATGCCATAAAAAGCATAGACAAAGGTCAAGCAAGCGGCAAAAGCAGGTTGAACTGAGACGCCAGGGAATCTACTCCTTCTGCTTAGGCTGGACAGGGGCAACCTCTGAGTCCTCCGAGCCCTGGCTTAAGGGGACGGCCTGCAGGGGTACGGCGAGAATAGCTGCTTCCTCGGTGGTGGGGATTTGAGCATCGGATGGGGCTTCCGCTACCACTTAGGGCACCTCCTTGCTCGGATTTTCCCTTAGTTCAGCAGCCCCCACCTCCTCAACAATCTTCCCAGCCTTAGCACCACCAAGGGCGGCCTCGCGGATAGCAGGGGGGTAGTACACGCTCTCTGCCTTCCATAAGTCGGACGTGGCCTCCACCCCAGCTTGCTTGAAGGCCTCAGCCCAGACCTGGGAGCAGTATCGCCTACATACCCCCGAAACTTGAGCTTTATAGAGGGCCTCCACCTCAGCCACCCTATCAGCGTAGGCTGCAGTCTTAGCCTCCTTCTTGGCAGTCAGGGCCATCTCCCTGCCAAGATCCGCCTTAACCTTAGCCTACCGAGCCTCGTCTCTGGCCCACTCTGCCTCCCTCTGGGCCCCCTCGGCCATAGTCACCTTAGCCTGTAGATCTGTGATCAGATCCCTCGCGATCTGCAACTACTCCTCTGCCTCGCCTAGGCGCCTTGTCTGCTCCTTGGCCTGGTTCTGGGCACCCTCAAGACCAGACTCTGCACTGTCCTGAGCCCTGGTCATCGCCTTCAAATCCTCTCGGGCCTTGGCGAGGTCAGCCTTGGAGTTCTTCAGAGTCAGGGTAGCCTGAAACCGCCTATTACGCTCCTGGTTGAGGGCCTTCCCCTAGTCGTTGGCCGCCTCCTCTAACCTATAGATGGCCTGGACAGCCTGCCAGAGTAACCAATGCACTATAAGCCCAACAAAAAAAAGGGGGGGGGGAAGGGAAAAGGAAAAGAAAGGAAGGGGAGTCGAAATTATAGTCCTTACCATCCCCATATATCGCTTAAGGCTGAGGAAGACCTGCTTGCTCCTCAAAGAGTTCAGCTCAGCCATGTCCGTCGGGAGCAGTAGGCTCCTCTCCAGCGCATCGGCCACGTGTGCACCTTCGCCCTCATTGAAGTCTCTGAGGGAGGCATCATCCCTCAAGGGCTCCCCATAGAGCATCGGGGCCGGGAGCCAGGCCTGAGCCTCAGATGACGTGGTGTCGACCTGCCTGTCCTGACTTTTGCCGCCTATCTTAATCTGCTTGGACGGTCGCAGAGTGTTGTCCTCCTCCTGTGAAGACACTGGCTTATCCTCCATAAGCCTTTTGCCCTTATCCTTCTTCTTCTTGGGGTTGGTAGGCACGGACCCAGAAGGCAGACTCGTTTGGGAAGGAGGAGGAGGAGAAGGAGGAAGCTTTGCTGAGCGGAACTCGACCTAGTCTTTGGAGGAGGAGGAGGAAGCTTCTGCTGGGACTTCCCTGGTTGGCCTTCGATCAGGTCCAACAGAGTGGTGTGGGGTTTCCTCTTGTAACCCATCGTTGGCTGAGGAGGGGCTTCTGAAGCAAGGAGGTTTGCTTCGGTCAAACAAGGGTCGCCCAAGTCCCCGGGAGGGTCTTTGGACTGATCAAGCTGGGCGAAAACGTCAAATGCATCCTCTTCCCTCTCTGGATCCCACTCGGCAGCCTCAGCGAATACTTGGGAAGAAGAAGGGACGGCTAGGGTAACAACTTCTGGATCGTAGGGCTCCTCAGGGAATAGAAATCCGTCCTTAGTCACAGTAATTTTCTGAAGCCGAGGGTCGTTGGCTCGAATCACGTGCTTCGGAACCGGGAATGATTTCTGGACAAAAGTATACCCCAAGATTTTGTGGGCGGCTCTAACTTGATTGTCATCCTCGTTTATAAAAACCGATGCCCTCAGCACCTTCTGCAAATCCTCCCTGTTGACCAGGTGGAAGTGGCGCTCAAAAGCGTGCGGGTCTGCAAGGAGAAAACACCACCACATTAGAAAAAAAAAAAAAAAAAAAGAGAAGGAAAAAGACAAGAGAACTTGAAACCCCTCCTACTCCCGCTGCCCCACCTGGTATTCCCTCCGTTGTTGGGCAGTGAAGGCCATCGTGCCACTCCCCTGACATGATGAGGAAATCCTCGTTTAGCCCCTTGCTGGACTCAGGGAGGCACTGGATGAGCCACACCCTGTCATCCCTCGTCTTCAGGTATGACAGGGTATGACAGAGATGCTCTGAAGGTTGTAGCACCGGTTCACGTCATGGTGGGTCAACCTTAGCCCCATCTTCTCGTTCAGGGCGTCCACACAACCCAAAATCCTAAAGACGTTTATTCCACACTAGGTAGGGGCCAACCGAAAGTGCGTGAGGTAGTCCCTCATCACCGGCCCCATGGGGATCGTCATCCCCCTTTCGAGGAAGGCGACAATGGGAATTACCACTTCGCCCTCCTGTCTTTGTAAGAGCCAATCCCTATCCTCACAATATCTCAAACCTACATCACCGGGAATCTTATAGTCGACGATGAATTTCTCCATTGCCTCCTCAATGTAGACGTATTTCTTAAACCTACCCATCCCAATTGACGCCTAAAGGGACTAAGAATGAACAGATGGAGGAGAAGAAGGGGTAAAGAGGAAGGGAGCTCAGAGAGGGATAAAGCGACTTACTGGAAAGAGGAGGAGCTCTTCGGACAGGCTTTTTGTGCTGAAGATGTAAGTGAGAGTGTGGCTGAACTCAGGAAGGACGCACGAGAATTCTTGATTGCAAATAAAAAATAGGAAGAAGCGGTTCGAGTGAGTATTTATACCCCAAATCGAAGAGCCATGCGGGTTTTCCCGCCCATAAATGCAAGACAAACCTCTACCGTTGGATTGGTAACGCCTCGTTAGACGTGGGGAGCACAGAACCGCTTGAATTTAATGATGAGCACGTTACACGCCCCGAAACGTCAGCAACGCGCCTTGGCCAGATGAATAGACCCCAGTGCTGGCGGGGAGTAAGGCTCGACTTGGCACGGAGCAGGCTCGAGGATGTCAAAATCCTTCTCCCTGCCCGAGGATGCGTGCAGCAAGATTTTGAGGGGCTATTGTGGGGCCAGAAAATCAGGTAGCCTTGGCCCACTCCAAGCCAGGCCCAAGGGCTCGCGTCGAGGATGCATGAGGGGTCCGAGGATGGAAGCGTGAGGATCGACCCCCGAGGAGCATATCCGAGGATGGCCCTGTCCTCGGGCATCCAAGACCTCGAAAGAACACGAGCACCGCCCCACCAAAGAGGGAACTTCTTAAATGTCCAAGGAGGAGGGGGTCCAGTGCCACGCGTCGGCGACGAGAACACGGCGAAGGAGCAGGCCTTAGGCGAGCTGTCACCTCTGCATTGAATGCCCTCAACTAACGTCCTGGTCGCATTAATGAGGATAGGACTCCTGAACAGTACTGCCTTGGGTGCTGCAACCCACTGGAGGAATAGGGATGCGGCTGATGGGACAGGCTCTCAAGTGGTGGTTTGACTAATCGACAAATGGAGGGTTATGATCAGTTGAGAGAAGTATATAATGTAGGGAGTCTCTCCTGAAAAGGGGGACGGAGGATTGGCATTAAGGAGTTCTGTAATGACCCATGCCCTCTGGAACCTTTGTAATGAATCTTAAAAGAAATAATAAGAACATCAAACTTCAGAAGATCAGTCTGAGGAGCATCATTGTGCATCCCAATCCATGTTCAAGTTGATAAATTCACATGTAACCATGCAGGGCAGTTGTACCCCTTACTAGGGCCTAGTTCTTGAGCCCATACTCTATAAATTTATTGAAGGGCAAGCTGGGCTTGGGTCCACTCTCTCAATCTAAAGAAGTGTCCCAAATCTGGTCCCTACACCAACTATTTAGCTTCAAGCTTTCATCGATATTTCAACAAGTGAACTACATACAGGTATGCTAACAATTGCTTCAACATCGTTTATGATTTGCAATATCTAGCTAGCTCATCCCATATAAATGAAGTTGTTATCCAACAATATTATATTGTTTAATTAAATTCACCAAAAAAGAGTTGTTTAAAAAAAA
Source organism: Quercus suber (assembly GCF_002906115.3). NCBI lineage: Eukaryota > Viridiplantae > Streptophyta > Magnoliopsida > Fagales > Fagaceae > Quercus > Quercus suber. Next base: position 1,090,745 of record NW_027069547.1, read on the forward strand.
AAAAAGTAGCCAAACAATTGGACACAATAAGTCATTATCTACGATAACATAATTTTGTTATATACTATTTGAGATACAAACGATTGTACTTGCCCTCTAAACTTATAGGAAGTTGCGAACTACATAGATGAAATCAGTTTATATATATGTATAATTTAAAGCATAATATTTATTAGAACAAAGTTTGGCTACAAACTTTGTTGTAGCCTAAGGCTCTATCAAAAAAAAAAAATTTGTAGCCTAATACTTCAACTTCACTCAATATCTTTCTATTGGATATGAATTTTGAAAAATCTATCATTGGATTGCATTTATTTCTTATATCCTTCATACTTGCAAAATTCCAAGAAGATTAAAGATTAATAGTTATATCATCAATTAATTGTTGAAATTGCAAATTTTTGTATTCTAAAATTATTCATAAAAAATAAATTTATGAATCATATAGTAAATAAATTTCGATTGACACAAAATTTGACCTATTTGTTAAGAGCATACAGAAAATGCAATCTAATGGTTAAATTTTCAATATAGGCATGTTAATTTTCTTAAAGCTTCATATTTTTTTTTAGAAACAAATGTAGTTTACTTGATTTTTTAAATAAAATAAAACAAAATATAAGCTACATCAAATAATTTTTTAGAAGCACCTCACACTAATTATAAAATCTACTTCATAGGAGCATTAAATTAAAAATTCAGGTTGAAGACATATCAGGCCCTGTTGAAATTTAGGTTAATCTTGATAGGCCTAAGGCATGTTGGGTCCCAAATAATATTATTACAAATATTAGCAATCCAAAATAGTAATTGTAGGGTCAAGATTTGTGGCCCAAGCCCAAAAACAATAAAATTTGTAGAGCATGGGTGATAGAGCTAGATTAACTATGGAGCTAATAACAATTGATTATGGCATGCAAGTACAAACCAGTATAAATGTACATGCAAAGACTAAGCGAGTTTGAATCCGAAGAGACTTTCGATTAATTGAATACAGGATCCAGTCCTTATGGTTACAAATCGACCTCCCTTCTTCTAGAAATCCTTCTTCTTTATATAACCTCCTCCTCTCTCATCTCCATCGTCCACCTGTTCTTCATCTAGGTTCCTACTTGAGTGCATGTCCTGTCATGTATCTTCTCCAGCTTTTTGTGAGTGGTGGTAGATGAGGTTACCCTGTTCAGGGGTCTTCTCCACATAAATGCGACTAGAAAAGTTATTGCAGTGCATTTAATATGGTGGTAGTAGCTTTTTCTTTAGATATTTCCTCATTCTTATCGTCTCCAAATATACTCAGAGCTTATCTTGATCAGTAGGAATACTCGGAAGATCATTTTGACTTTCTACATGTTCGATTGATCAATACTATTTGCGTCTGAGGAATAGAATCTCTTCGAACGGATGACGATCTCTTCGGACTGTACCTATCTTTCTTTTCCGGGTATCTTTTTTCCAGATGGGCCTTGCCCTTACCACCTCCTTCTCTTCAGACGCATAGTAATCCTCAAATGGGGCCCTAGGCCCACTACGTTAGATTGGGCCTTTCCCCCCATAATAGCCTCTCAAAATTTTAATTTTTCCCTCGCATCCGAGGAGAAAAAGTAAGATTTTGACCTGCCACGCAATGAAAAGAATGAAAATTTTGAAAAGAGGACATAAATACCCAAGCTTGCACGTGCGTAGTCATAGATGCAAGCGCTTCATCATTGCCGCTGTCATTTTCGTATTCCGAAAACGTTGTATTAATTACTCCAGGCGGTGTTTTGTCTTTTGCATTCAACGGTGGGTCATTGATCCAACGGACAGGGCTGTTCTTCGAGATTTGGACAGAATGAACTACATCCTTTCATCTGTCCCCGTATATAAGCCCTTAGAGGGGGTTATTTTTCTTTACTTTATGCATCCTTAGAATACCCAGCGAACTCGTGCATTCAAAATCCTTCAAGCTTCTTCGATTTTCTGTCTTATTTCTTCCCAGAATCTACTAGAGGTCCACTTCGAGTTCGGAGATCATTCTCCACTCCCGTCTATGTAAGTTTTGGCATCCTTAATCCCTTATTTTCTTCTCGGCTAGGATTTTCAACCTTCGAAACTCCCATTTCCTGGTTACTGCTTCAATTATTCCTAAAAAATGGGTAGATTCCAATACCTCATCGATAGTCCTGCGTTGATAGAGGAATTTAAGCAGACTTATGTTATACCGCGGGGGGTAAATCTGAGGTATTGCTCTCCGGAGCGGATGCGAACGGACCGAAGAGAGGGGGAGTTCATAATCCCAATAATAGCCTTCATCGAAGGGGGAATGACCCTCCCAATGGGTTCCATCACCCTAAACTATCTCTGCAACCATAGACTCTCTCCTGAGCAATGCGTGCCCAATACCTTTAGGATCCTAGGAGCCATCGATACCTTGAATCTACAATTAGGATTAGGGTTGACCTGGCGTGACCTGGTACATATGTACGAGTGTCATAGCCAAAAGGGGGCGGGATATTACCTTAAATCCCGATCCGACAGCGTTAGACTTCTCTCCTGCCTTTCCAAGTCAAATAAAGGGATGAAAGACGACTATCTAATCGTCTCGGGCGTATGGCATGACGGTCTACATTGTCCGACCCAGCCAGGAGAGCTAGGTGTGACTTCTTAGACTTAGGATTTCTAACAGTAGGCTTAGGATCTTCACTCTTCATAATCTGTTTTTTCTTTATGTTGTCATCTTTCAGTTTTCTGACCAAGTTTGTTTTTTTTTGTTTTTTTTTTTTTTTTTTAATATCTTTTTTACAGATAAAGAGCATACTTCTCCTCAGCTTAGCCTTACCAACACCACCGCACTTAATTATCTATTATGCTCGGAGATATTTGTGAGCGAAGATAGACAACTCCGGTCCGTCCCCCTCATACTTGGCTACACACCAAAAGCAACCGATATTCAGCCGGTTGACAATGCCATTACACAAGGTGATCACCAACTTTGGCGAATAGATGTCGCTCGGCGTGGTTTCTTAGTGCCATACAATCTTGAGCCCATTCCACACCCAAATCCACAGGGTGTTCCATTGCTGATCCAACCAATTCAACAAGTCCCCCTTGAATCAGCAGTCGTAGGCGAGAGGGTCGGCTCTTCGTCCTCCTCACTAGAGGAACAAATAGACAAGTTTAAATTGAAAGGAGAAGTTTCAGGGGGGGTTCAGGTGATACCCTCCTCAGATTCTGAAGAGGAGATTGACAGGCAGTCTAGTGTCCATCCCCCAATTCCAATAACCACTCTTCCAGAGGACTCTTCGGAAGAAGAAGAAATGTCGGACTTAAAAGCTCTGCTGAAGACTAGAGGCAAGAAGGTTGAGCCCAAAGGGACTGGGACTTCCCGACCCATGGTGAACTTGCCTCCACCACCACCTCAGGTTCCTGATCTCGGCTTAAAGCCAGTACCGAACTTCAAAAAAAAGAGACCTCTCGAACTTGAAGAGAGGGAGGTGGTGGTGCCACCAAAAATCACAAAGCAATAGAAGGTGGTGAGGGACCACAGGAGCAAGAGGGCCTCATCTGTAAAGAGTCGGGAGGAGCCTCTTGCGGCTGACGTGTGCCGAGGGCAACGCACATGGTTTCCCACATTGGAGTTGGATGGCACTCCTTTTTCTTAGGAGATCTCCATCAGAAACTACGATAGGGGAAGAGCAGGGCTGGTAGCTGAAACCTTAGAGCAACCATTGCTCCTCCCCCGAGACATGGAGTCATACAGGCGCTTCAGCTAGTATGAACTCTTCATGTCCCTGAAGAGGGACCTGGCCATGGTAAATGAGCTTACCCAGCTCTTCAGTTGGCCTACTAATTTTCTGCTTGTTATATGCTAACATTTTTGCTTCACTGTGCAGATTACCCAGCAAGTCTTCGTGGCCGAATAGTGGAACAGAAAGGCCTATGTTGAAGCCCAAGTGGAGGCCCACTCTCGGTCTAAAGCAGAAAAAACTTTGGGCAGCTTAAAAGAGGAGTTCACTCAAATCTCCGAGCAGCTCAAAGAGGTAACCCAGGAAAGGAACAGCCTCAATGCTAGCCTCCAAAACACTGAGAGCCAGGCCGAAGCCCAACGCAAGCTACTAAATGAGACTCAGACCAATTTGGCCTCTAAGAAAGCGCTTGTGAAGGAACTTTGCACCGAACTCCAAAAGGCTAGGGAGACTGCCAAGCTGGCTTAGAGGAACGTTCAGTTGGCCAAGGAGGCAACCGAGGCCGAAAAGAAAGCAGCATACCAGTTGGAAGTGGATGTGACCGAGAAAGGTTTAACGGAGCAGTTCGCCTCGGTTAGCCAAGATTACTGCGACATAACCTGGGGCAAAGCACTAGATGCTGCCGGGGTGCTTGCTGACTCGGAATTGAGGCTGCTTGGGAGCATATACTACGATCCTGACATCCGAGAGCTCCCAGAATCTGATCCTCCTCCTCCAACACAACTCCTAGAGGCTTTGGAGTAATCCCATGTCAGCCAAGTTCCTCCAACCACGCTTGAGGTCTCCAAGGAGTCTGGTCAGCCAGGTGATCAGAGCAAACCATCTGAACCATCCAAGGACAAGGGCAAGAACTTGAAAAAAGAGAAGACTTCTTCAGAGCCCAAGGACCAGGCCTCAACTGCTGCTGTTACTCGGACGAGTCAAGTTGCCGACTCTGTGGTCCCTCAAACAAAGACTTAGATACTTAGGGTTTTTCTTTTGTGTATATATATATATATATTTATCTGTTTTTTTTTTTTTTTTTTTTTTTTTTTTTTTTTTTTTTTTTTTTATTTTTATGTAAGGGATTGTAAACTATCCTCTTTTGGTTAATGAAACGGTTTCTTTTTTACTATTGGTGTATATCATATGACTTACTCTTGCTACAAATAACTGTACTTTATAATTATGGTAATGTAGATAAATATAATCACCCTATCCTGCTGGTAATATACATAACTAAAATTGGTTCCGGAAAGAATAGTCTGCATAAAAACTACTACTAAGTAATGAATGCAACAAGTATTATAAAAGTTTGACAGATCTTTTCGCACATACACAAAGAAGGCTAGCATAGGTTAGAGTCGATTTTAAATACATTTGAGAATGTCAAGCAAGACTCATTCTAGAGTTAAACTTCACCAGTAATAATAACACAGAAGTGTTAACTAACTCCAAATCATCTGGTCCAAGAACTATAGGTATGCTTGGACTTAAGCTTAAACACTGAGAGAACCGTTAAGGAGTGTTAACTAACCCAAATTATCTGGTTTGAGGACTACAGGCATGATTGGATTTAAGTTTAAACAGTTAGAGAACCGTTAAGGATTGTTAACTAACCCAAATCATTTGGTCCGAGAACTACAGGCATGATTGGATTTAAGTTTAAACATTTAGAGAACCGTTAAGGAGTGTTAACTAACCCAAATCATCTGGTCCGAGGACTACAGGCATAATTGGATTTAAGTTTAAACACTTAGAGAACTGTTAAGGAATGTTAATTAACCCAAATCATCTGGTCCGAGGACTACAGGCATGATTGGATTTAAGTTTAAACACTTAGAGAACCGTTAAGGACGACCAATTATCATAGTGACTAAAGAAATGATTCGATTAATAATAGTACCTTTTGAGGTTATTTACATTCCAAGGGCGCGGTATTACATGACTATCTAAGTCCTCCAGGAATTATGCCCCAATGCCAGCCCTTGAAGTGATACGATATGGCCCTTCCCAATTTGGTCCTAGCTTCCCCCAGGTTGGATTTTTCGCAGTGCCCAAAACTTTTTTGAGTACCAAATCACCAGGTTCTAGGGGCCTTAACTTTACATTGACATCATAGCCTTGCCTAAGCTTCTGCTGGTAATGTGCCAATCGAATCATTGCATTTTCTCTTATTTCTTCGATCAAATCCAAACTTCTTTCTAAAAGTTCATCATTGCTGGTCGGACTAAACGAACTAGTTTTCAGAGTTGGGAACCCAGTTTCCAGAGGAATGATAGCTTCAACCTCATAAGTCATCGAAAAAGGGGTTTCTCCAGTAGATCTGCGAGGCGTAGTTCTACAAGCCCAAAGTACGTGTGGCAACTCTTCCACCCACTTGCCCTTCGCATCGTCTAATCTCTTCTTCAATCCATTAACTATGACTTTGTTAACTACTTCTACTTGTCCATTCCCCTAGGGATAGGCAGGGGTAGAGTATCTATTCGTGATTCCCAGTTCGCTACAATAACTTCGAAATGCTTTGCTGTTGAACTGTAGGCCGTTATCCAAGATGAGAGTATGAGGAACTCTGAAACGAGTAATGATATTCTTCCATACAAATCTTTGCACATTTACGTCTCGAATATTGGCCAGAGGTTCAGCTTCAACTTATTTGGTGAAATAGTCTGTGCCGACCAGAAGGTACTTCTTGTTTCCTACTACCTTTGGAAATGGACCCACTATATCTCAGCCTCACTGAGCAAATGGCCATGGACTAGATAGTGGGTTGAGGACTCTACCTGGTTGGTGTATGTTTGGCGCAAATCGTTAACATTGATCACATTTTTGAACATAGTCATGGGCTTCTTTTTGCATGTTCGGCCACCAATAACCTTGAGTAATGGCTCGGTGAGCCAAAGACCTACCTCCAGTGTGACTCCTACAAATTCCTTCATGCAACTCCTCTAATAGCAACTCAGCCGCTTCAGGATGAATACATAACAGGTACGGTCCTGAATAGGATCGTTTGTATAATTTTCGGTCTTCGGACAGCCAGAATCTGGTCGCCTTCCTCCGAATTTTGTCAGCTTCCCCCCTTTCTTCAGGCAGAGTATCTTATTTCAAGAATTTGACTATAGGGTCCATCCAGCAAAGGCCGGTTCTGATATGGTGAACTTGGACTGCATCTCTTTCTACCTCGGTAGGCATATGCAAGTACTCAACTAGTATAACTCTCGGTAAATTTTGCGCCGAAGAGGTGGCGAGCACGACCAGAGAATCAGCATGTACGTTACTACTTCTAGGAGCATGTAGCAAGCTGAAAAATTCGAATTCTGACTGCAGACGTTTAACTCGACTCAAATATCCCTGCATTCTTTCATCCTTCGCTTTAAACTCCCCCTGTACTTGGCCCACAACTAATCTTGAGTCCGAGAACAACTCCACTGCCTTTCCTCCCATTCTTTGGACCATAGACATTCCTATCAATAGGGCTTCGTACTCTGCCTTATTATTTGTTGCACCGAAATCCAGCCTTAATGACTTTTCAATGATGATTCTCTATGGAGATATCAATACTAGCCCTACTCCAGAACCTTTCTGGTTTACAGCACTGTCCACATACACTTCCCAGCAGGCAGTACCATGTTGAGAAATCATGCCAACCGATTTTTCATCCATGTCCTTCTCTGTCATTATTTCTTCTAAACTAGGTTCCGTGAACTTGGCCACCAAATCCGCAAGGATCTGCCCCTTAACTGAAGTGCGAGGCATGTACTTGATATCGAAAGCCCCCAAGATAGTACCCCACTTGGCTATACTCTCTGTGTAGTCGGCACTTCGAAGTACGATTTTAAGCGGGAGTTGCGTGAGCACGATGATCGTATGTGCTTGGAAATAATGGGGCAATTTTCGTGTTCCGAGTACTACTGCCAAAATAGCTTTCTCAAGTGGCAAGTATCTGATCTCGGCCTCATGTAGAGATTTACTCACACAGTAAACTAGTCTTTGTATACCTTGATCCAGTCTTATTAACACTAGACTTATAGCATAGGGAACCACTGCAATATAGGCAAACAGGACATCATCTGGTTCAGGGCTAGACATAATCGATGGCCGAGCCAAATAGTCTTTAAGTTGTTTAAAAGCTGAGGCACATTCTTCAGTCCATTCAAATCCTTTCCACTTGTTGATCAGTGAGAAGAAAGGTTTGCACTTATCCGCGGACCTAGAGATGAATCGGTTCAGAGCAGCTGTCATCCCTGTTAACTTCTGAACCTCTTTCAGATTCCAAAGAGGTTGTAGATTTTGAATAGCCTTTATCTGATCAGGATTAACCTCAATTCCCCTGTGTGTTACCATGTAACCCAAAAATTTGCCTGACCCTACACCAAATGAGCATTTGGAGGCATTCAAGCGCAACTTATGTCTTCTTAGGATTTCAAAAGTGTTGTCAAGGTCCTTCACATGCTCAGAAATAACTTTGCTTTTTACCACCATGTCATCTATATAGACCTCAATGCTTTTGCTTAACTGTGATTCAAACATCCTTGTCATCATTCGCTGATAAGTAGAGCCTGCATTTTTCAGACCGAATGGCATCACTTTATAGTGGTAATTACTAGTGGGGGTAACAAAAGCGATTTTCTCATGGTCATCTGGGGCTAACGGTATTTGATGATAACCTTGGAAAGCATCCAAGAAACTCATCCGAGGATGGCCGACAGTAGCATCTACTAACTGATCGATTTTTGGCATGGGGAAGGGGATCCTTAGGACAAGCCTTATTTAAGTCTGTGAAGTCTACACAAACTCGCTAATTTTCGTTCTTCTTCTTCACCAGCACAGTATTTGCCAACCATTCGAGATAAAAAAAACTTTTTTAATAGCTCCAGCCTGTTTGAGCTTCGTTACTTCTTCTTTGACTGCATCTGCATGCTCTTTGGATGGCCGCCGAGGAGGCTACTTCTTGGGGACAATTAGTGCGTTCACCCTCAAATGGTGGCAAATGAACTCTGGATCTACTCCTGGGGCTTCATAAGCACTCCAGGCGAATACGTTAATATTTATTTTAAGGAAATCAATTAGCTCATCTTTCTCTGGTTGAGGTATCTGAGACCCGACTTGAAAGTACCTTTCAGGATTATCTCCAATTAACACTTTTACTAAATCCTCGTATCTAACGCCTTCATCAAGATCCTCGACGGGTGACACCCGACTCTTTAACTGCTATAAGTCTCCCTCAGCCCTGACCAAGGACTCAGTTTCAGGCTTGTGTTGGATGGCAACCACCAAGCATTGTCTGGCCGAGGATTGATCTCCACGGATTTCACAAACCCGCCCTTCAGATAAATATTTAACTTTCTGATGCAGAGTGGAGGAAACAGCCCCTAGCGTATGTAGCCAAGGTCTGGCTACAATTGCCGTATAAGGGGAATAAACATCTACAACAATGAAGTCCACTTTCACTACTTCTGAGCCAGTTTGTACAGGTAGCTGTATCTGGCCTTTCGGGGTGACAATTCTTCCCTTGAAGCTAACCAAGGGAGACCAATATGGTGTTAAGTCATCAAGCTTGAGGTTCAGCCCCTTGTAGAGGTCAGGGTACATAATCTCCACCGCGCTACCCTCGTCCACCATTACCCTCTTCACATCATATTCTCCGATTCTGAGGGTGACTACCAAAGCGTCGTCATGAGGTTGAATGGTTCCAACTTTATCTTCGTCCGAAAAGCCTAAAACTGGCTGGACAGCCGGTCTAGCGCTCCTCGGATCTCGACCAATGTCCCCTGCGGGTAACCGAGCTACTGACATAACCTTAGACGGCCAAGACCCTGTTCTCCTTGGTGCTGCGAAAATGACGTTAATAGTTTCTAATGGAGGCTTCGTAGAATCACTCCTCTCGGACTTAGAGTTCATTTGACCTCTTCGGCCACTAGAGTGGTGTAAGAGATGCCTTAACTTGCCTTCGCGGACCAATTGATCCAAATGGTCCCACAAACTTCTGCAGTCTTCAGTGGTATGCCCATGGTCTTGGTGGTATTGATAATAGAGATTGTGATTGCGCCTCTCAGGATTCCCTACCATCTTACTCGGTCACCTAAAGAATGGTTCATTCTTGATTTTTCCAAAACTTGGTGGACTGGCTCCTTGAACACTGTATTGACTGATTGAGCATTTGTTGACCCCGACTGCCCAGCGAAATCTCTCCATGGCTTATTGTTGTTGTAACGGTCCGACCTGAAATCCTTCCTCTCTTGGGGGACAACCTTATCCTTACCCTTCCTTTGCTGCTGATCTTCTTCAACCCTTTTATATTTTTCAATATGGTCCATAAGCTGACGCATGTTAGTAACAGGTTTACCGGACAAGGACGTCCTTAAACCATGGTCAATAAGGAGGCCAAGCTTGACGTGTCTAGGGCAATTGCATTAAAATTGCCTTCCATATCATTAAATATCTCCCAATACCTATCTGAATACGCCTTCAAGGTCTCACCTTCACGCATGCTCAAGGATAACAGAGAAGACAAAGGCCTGGCCACTCTTCGGCATGTGACAAAACGTGAACCAAAAGCTTGAGTGAGCTCTTAGTAGGAACTCATGGAATTTGCTTTCAGGCTGTCGAACCACTTCATTGCAACTGGTCCAAGACTAGAGGGGAATACCTTACACATCAGAGCTTCATCTTTGGAATAGACAGCCATCCTTTGATTAAAGTGGCTCACATGCTCCACAGGGTTCGTTTTACCATTATAAATAGTAAAGGTTGGCTGGTTAAAGCGCCGAGGAAGTCTCGCTCCTTTGATCCTGTGCGTGAAAGGTGACCTAGAAATTTGATTCAGGGCCTTACTCATGGCATCATTTCCCACCCTTCCATGTGATGGACTTTGAGGTTGCTTCTTGCGATGGTGCTCCTCTTCATATGAAAAAGATTCACTGATTGGTGTTCGAGACCTCTACTCGTAAGTGACATCTTGCTCGTCATCCCAATCCTCATCAGAATGCGAAGAAACACGTTTTCTTTTTGCATGGCGCAACTCCCTTCTTAACCTTTCAATTTCTATTTGCATGCTATTCTTCTCTGCATGAGACACGTGACTTCCTCCACCAGGTTGACTTCCCTCAGGGTGTGTAGTATGCACACTGCCTTCATGATCTTGTCTCTGCTCCAAATTGAGAAAAGGGTCTATGTGCTGGGACGCCCCAGATTCTGTCGGTTGTTGCCCTGGTTCCGCCATTACCGACTGCTGTTGCTTCCACTTATACTCAAACTCTTCCCATAGACGACGCCAATTGTAAGGTCAGGATTTGTGGCCCAAGCCCAAAAAAAATAAAATTTGTAGAGCGTGGGTGATAAAGCTAGATTAACTATGGAGCTAACAACAATTGATTATGGCATGCAAGTACAAATCAGCATAAATGTACATGCAAAGACTAAGCGAGTTTGAATCTGAAGAGACTTTTGATTAATTGAATACAGTATCCAGTCCTTAGGGTTATAAATCGACCTCCCTTCTTCTAGGAATCCTTCTTCTTTATATAACCTCCTCATCTCTCATCTCCATCGTCCACTTGTTCTTCATCTAGGTTCCTACTTGAGTGCATGTCATGTCATGTATCTTCTCCAGGTTTTTGTGAGTGGTGGTAGATGAGGTTACCCTGTTCAGGGGTCTTCTCCACATAAATGCGGCTAGAAAAGTTGTTACAGTGCATCTAATACGGTGGTAGCAGCTTTTTCTTTAGATATTTCCTCATTCTTATCGTGTCCAGATATACTCAGAGCTTATCTTGATCAGTAGGAATACTCAAAAGATCATTCTGACTTTCTACACGTTCGATTGATCAATACTATTCGCGTCTGAAGAATAGAATCTCTTCGGACGAATGGCGATCTCTTCGGATTGTAGCCATCTTTCTTTTTCGGGTATCCTTCTTCCAGATGGGCCTTGCCCTTACCACTCCCTTCTCTTCGGAAGCACAGTAATCCTCAAATGGGGCCTTAGGCCCACTACATTAGATTGAGCCTTTCCCCCCCACAGTAATCATATACAAGAACACAAATATTTACGTGAAAAACTCTTTCTTTTTGAAGGGAAAAATTACGGGACAAACTTCGAATAATTTCACCATTATCAAATCAATTACAATAATTTTTTGTGTATGTCTCATGGCTAAAGAAAAATCTCTCTTGTTTTTCTTTACTCTCACACACACACACACTAATTATCTCTCTCAAAGGCGGCAATTCTTTTTCTCTATTCTTCAATATGTGACACCTTTCTCTTTACTTCTTTTCACTATGTAGCCCCCACCAAAACCACATATACACAATATATTGCTTTATATAAAGCACTTGCCGCCTGACACACTCCAAAACAATTAGGAGTAGGAGTCTTAAACTTGTAGACCACTTTTCACCTATTTCTAATTGAAATAGGATTTCTATATGGGCTGGACTTCTAGGTGCCGTGCACCTCAACAATCTCTCCCTTCAGCCCATCAAGGGAAGAAGATTTTCAATCTATTTCTTCAATTCAATTCTGTGTCGGTCAAGCCAACTCCAATCTTGACCTTCTTCATTATCTTTATCAACACTGAGAACACTTCATCAACGTCAATCCCTTTCATTCTCAAATAATTAATCTCATCTTGGATTTCTTTAATCCAATCCTTTGGCTCCCCCTCATCAGAAACCCAATTATTCTTGAAACTAACAGTTCAATGTTCTCTAGTAGTCCTCTTCTCATAAGGTTCAACAATTTGTAGTGGAGGATATTGCTTTCCCTTCTTAAGACCTCTAGGATCTTTCACTTCATTGTCATCCCATGTAGCCTTAACATCTTCATATTCTTCATCACCTACCACTTCCTCTTCTGAAGCACTATTAGGCAATGCGAATTTCACCCTTTTGGTTTCAACACCATTAATCCCAACACTCCTCTTTGTAGTCTTCTCAAAATTTTTAGTCTCATTGAACTTCTTCTTACAGGTCTTCACATGAGTCCTGTACAAACCGCAACATGCATGTCCTTTTGCAACAACCATTGGCCCCTTAGTAAGTTTCCATCTTCCATTACCAAGGTAGTTACAATAACCCACTCGATCCATAGACAATGTAGAAAACACATTCATCCTGAAATCTGGAACATGTTGCACATCCTTCAACATCATGGTGCTACCAACATTGGTTTCAATGCACACATCACCAATTCCCACAATTTTTGAGTAACTAAAATTACCCATCTTCACTGTACCAAAGTCTCCTGTTTTGTACGTGGTAAACAACCCCTTCGTAGGGATAATATGGTGGGGGGTTGCAAAATCAACAACTTACTCAACATCATTATTAGCAACATGCTCATACTTTTGCTCTTCAATAGAGAGCACCACAAAATCCTCATTAATTACAATAACTGTAGTATTTTTCTTACTATCATTCTTTTCATATTTTCCTTATTCCAATGCCAACAATCTCTTCTTAAGTGACCCTTTTTCCCACAATGGAAGCATTCTCTAGTTTCCTTGAACTGAGATCTATCTCTTGATTGTGACCTACCATTGAATTTCCGATCATTAGGTCCTCTGCTTCTACCTCTACTCTTATTCTCCGTGACAAAAGCTTGATAATGTGTATTGTCTATATTTGTATCTCTCCTGCGAATCTCTTCACTTAAAATCAAATCTTGAATATCATCATCTTTGAGTTTGCTTTTCCCTGTAGAATTACTCACCGCCATTCTTATAGCTTCCCAACTATTTGGTAAAGAAGCCAAAAGTATCAATGCACGGACCTCATCATCAAATTCAATTCCCACTGTGGATAATTGATTTGTGATTGTATTGAACTCATTTAGATGCTGTGCTATAGGAGTGATTTCTACCTTTTTCAAATTAAATAACTTCTTCATCAGATACATCTTGTTGTTAGCTAATGACTTTTCATACATGCTAGACAAAGCCTTCATCAAATCCACTGTGGTCTTTTTTTTCATAACATTGTGCGCAATTGATCTTGACAGGGTTAATCGAATAATTCTCAATACCTGTCTATCAAGAAGGTTCCAGTCTTCATCCTTCATAGTTTCAGGTTTCGCCCCCAAAAGAGGCAAATGCAATTTCTGTCTATAGAGATAATCTTCAATCTGCATCCTCCAATACGTGAAGTCTGTTCCATCAAATTTCTCAATTCCTAAACCCTTGCCTTCTTCTTCAGCCATCGCTTCCACTCTAACCTTAGCTCTGATACTATTTGTTGGGTCGCAAATAATATTATCACAAATATTAGTAATTCAAAATAGCAATTACACACAAGAACACAAATATTTACGTGGAAAACCCTTTCTTTTTTAAGGGAAAAATCACGGAACAAACTCTGAATAATTTCACTATTATCAAATTAGTTACAATAATTTTTTGTGTATGTCTCACGGCTAAAGAAAAATCTCCCTTATTTTTCTTTACTCTCTCACACACACACTAATTATCTCTCTCAAAGGCGGCAATTATTTTTCTCTAGTCTTCAATATGTGACACCTTTCTCTTTACTTCTTTCCACTATGCGGTCCTACCAAAACCACATATACACAATATATTGCTTTAGAGCATCCACATCAGTTCTTCTAAATTTTCTGTCTATTTTACACGAAAAAACCTCATCTTTCTATTTTACACTATCACTTTTACAAAACACCCACATCAGCTTATCTATTTTACAAGATATTTCAATAAAATATTCATTTTCCTCCATTTTTTTTTATTTCTCTCAACTGCTTTTACCTATATACGCGCGCTCTCTCTCTCTTTTCTGAACATATCACATCTCTCTGTCTCTGTCTCTCTCTCTCTCTCTCTCTCTCTCTCTCTCTCTCTCTTTTCTACCTTCTCTTATTCTTTTTCAAAAACTAGCAACCCAAATCAGTTCTTCACTGGGTCCTTACTTCACCGGCTGAGCCAGAACCTTACTTCACCGGCTGATCCACGAACCAAGCTACGGCGACCCAGATCATGTCTTCACTGCTCGATCCACAAACCAAGCTCTGGCGACTCAAAACCAAGCTCTGGTGACCCAGATCGTGTCTTCACCGGCCGATCCATGAACCAAGCTCCGGTGACCTAGATTATGTCTTTACCAGCCGATCCATAAACCAAACTCCACAAGCACCGATCTAATTCTCTGTTGGTTTGTCTGTGTGGGTTTGTTTGTGTGTAGGTGTGTTTCTGTGTTTATTTGTCTCTGTTTGTGTGTGGGTGTGTTTGTGTGCATCTGAGGAAATGAAGATGAGGAGTTGAGGTCGTTGTGCACGAAGAAGAGAGAAAAAAATTGGTGCAAACGGAAATTACTAAGATAATAAATACACGAGCTATAGTATCCGTGTATATTTACACGGGTACTGTAGCTCATGGAAATATATACATAATTTTACACATTTTTATACCCACTGATGTGGGTGTTTTTTTTGCTCAAAATGTGTAAAATTTGCACTATAAATCTATTTTAGAAGAGTTTAGATGATCTGATGTGAATGCTCTTATATAAAGCATCTGCCGCCTAACACACTCCAAAACAATTAGGAGTGAGAGTCTTCAACTTTTTTTTTTTTTTTGAGAAAGGGAGTCTTAAACTTGTAGACCACTTTTCACCTATTTCTAATTGAAATAGGATTTCTACATGGGCTGGACTTCTAGGTGCCGTCCACCTCAACAAGGCAATAAAGGCATTTACCTTTTCATTCTGTAAAATTTCCAAGCAAAAGCATGAAAGGCTCTAGTTCCGTTCAATCAATAAAACTCCTAGCAATTGTTTGTGGCGTGCCACTATTAGTCATAAGTCATAACTCGAAATTTTTTATTTAAAAAACCATATTTAAAAATTTAAAAATTTTAAAAATATCGAAAGTATTTTAACAAAACAAAACAAAAAAATTTTGAAATTTTGTTTTTTCAAAAAGGTTTAAGATAAAATGAATAATTTTTTAAAATTTTCTAGGAAAATATTGTATAAATTTGAAGCCTTATTGAGAGAGAGAGAGAGAGAGAGAGAGAGAGAGAGTTTGAAAAAGAAAATTGTAATTGTGAAGGAATTTTATTTTCATTTCATGTCATCAAATTTGTGTAATAAGCAATGCTCATTATGTCTCGGTCGAATATAGACGTTTGATTTGGATATGAGATGAAGAAATATTACTCATTTGAGGGGTCCATCTACCATGAAAATGACATGGAAAAACATCCCCTAATCTATTTCATTTCTTTACCAAGAAATAAGGATGAATGATTGAGGTCCTATGTATACCAATTTAAAAATGTCTCATGCGATGAAGATAGGGGCCCAAGCGGTGGGACTATGGGAGATAGGCTTGGGGCCATTGGCATTAGTTTTCAACTACGACTCTTCCTTTAAAAATTGTGTTTATATTTAAATATAAATGAATAATGCATCATTTTTATTCCTCTTAATACATTCATGTCATCATGGTTCAGCGGTGGGTTTGTGGTTCAATGATGGCTGGTGCTTCAGTGGTGGCAATGAGTGGTTCTGTGGTGGATGATGTTTTTGGTGGCAACATTTTTTGGTAATTTTAGTGGTGGCTTTGGTGAAGAAGTGATGGTAGAAGGTGGTTGTGTGGGTTTACTGGAGAGAGAAAATTGAAGAGATTTTTTATCTTATTTAATATTGTAGTTTAATTATTTTAATGAGTTGGATGTAAGAATAGAAATTGAGATGCGGAGTGAGTTGTAAAATGAGATGGTAAAATAGATAAAGTAGATTTTGAGGATGTTTTACATCCTCGGATGCTAATGCTCTAAGTAAATCTATTTTATAGAAGTCTTATTTATTGTTTAAAAACAAAATCTATTCATTTTTATTAGGATATTTAGAGATACAGAAAAAATGTAAATAATATTAATTATGATCCATATCATTTGAAAGATATATAGTTCGAAAATTTTCAAACTAACTAGATGAAAAAAAAAAAAAAAAACCCCCTTAAAGGCTAATGAAGTCTTCGCCAATGACTGTGGGCTTTCCGTAAGACTCGGCCCCACTTCGAATTGGGCTTTGCACTTCCCATCTAACTTATTTGCAGTACTCGGCCCACCTTTCTCCCATTCAGACTCCTTACGTTCCAACGGCTCTTTTTGCAAACCGAGTTGTTAGCCATGCCTCAAAACAGGTAAAGAGTTCGCATTACTTTTCTTCACCCCTCTGCTGTCCTTCTTTTTCCGTGAAACTACCATCCAAGGTCCATAGGTGTCATCATATTCTACGGACTTTGGCTTGTCTCGAGACCCGGTTTGACCCTCGGATATTGCCACAGACGAATGCGGCACCTGCTCCGCTTTCTCAGTGTCGCCTAGCACAGAAGAATCTTTCGGGAAGGTGACAAGGGTTTGATAGTGTATTGACAGATCTCTCTTCGGTGACCTAGCCGCCCACATGAGAAACAAAGTTTGTTGACCCCTTCATAGACAACTGTTTGGTTACGCTGCCCTATTTGAACCACAGTAACCAAAGGCTTACTGACATCCACCTGGACACAAAGGCGCGGATATCGGCCCCTTGCTTCTGTCGCTGTATGCGTGTCCAACCTGAGCACCATTCTTAGTGATTTCCCGATCTGCCAGAGCACCTCTGCATCATAGTATTCAATGGGCAACTCATTAAGCCTTACCCAAACTGCCATTGAGGACACCTGAGCTTCTGACGGCTTAAAATTAGCTTCCCATCTCCGGATGGACAGAAAGTGCTCGCTGATAAACCACGGCCCCTTCATGAGCACCATTTCAAGATCTTCCATCACCGAGAACCTTAATAGATAGAAATTCCTACCAAGATCATATCAAGTCTCCTCGATGGCTTCCATAAACTCATCAGCTTCGTATGAAGAAAGTTAAATCCTACTGTCGTCCCAAATACTTTCACAATGAGTGCTTTAGCCCAGGGAGCCCTGATGCGCTACTTGGTCTCTTTCGAAAGACTAATCGCAGCAAAACCTTCCCTAACGTCCTCAGTCTCCTCATCCGACTCTGAGCTTGCCTCCATTTGATCCGAAAAGGCTAATGTTTGAGAATAAGCACCCTGTATTTCTCCCACAAGCTTGTCCCTAAAGGAGAGTTTGTTGGAGAAGCTTGAGCCCCCTCGTCGAATAGGACTCTCATTATTAGTTTCATTGTGTGAATCTTTCACTTTCTTAGTACTTCGAACCAATTCATTTTCATCTTCCAAGGAGCGTGAGCGAGAGCGTTCCATGGTTCTCTGGATTTTGGGTCTAGGAATGTGAGAGTGGAACATAGAGAAATTGTCAAGAGGCACATACAAACTATGTGCTTGATTGGGAATCCAGTGATGAGCAAGAAGGTGACACCGAGTGATGCAACAAAAGAGAGTGTGTTGCAAATCATGTAATACAAGTAGTTCCAGTAATCAAACGCATCGGCCAACACAGCCTTTCCAGCTAAACATGGTGTGTTTAAGCTGCATCTAAAGCCTTGCATAGTATCAATCACATTTTCTTGCCAAAGACCTCCTGGGGGGCTGATTGTCTGTTGGAAAGTGATAGTTGTAATCACAGTAGACACCACCATTATTGAACCATGATTGTCTTCGACCCAATCACCCTCATATTTCAAGTACCCAAACCAATTCCTCCTCCCTTTCTTGCTTGACTGTTCTTGTACGGATTCACTGTGACCAACAGCAATTGCCAATGGTGGTGAGGGATTATTCACTCTTTTAATACTAACACCAGCATACATTAAAATGTTTCGAATGGTGAAACTTTTGAAATCTTTGGGACAGTGCTCCAACATTTCTAAGGCTGTAAAACCCGTGTTGTTCAGGAAATCCACTGCTTCTTTCACTTTAGGCACCAAAAGCAAGTATTTTATTGTCTGCAAAAACTTAAAGCGTTTTAGTTTTTATAATTTTTTTATTTTTTATTTATTTTTTAGAGGCATTATCCAAAAAGATCGATGCTACATAGACTGATAGACATAAAATCTATCCCTTATTAACAAGAAATGGATATTAGACCGGATGCAGCATTTGTAGGTTAATTTCTGACTCAAAAGTCATTGTGCGATTTTAGAATCTAGCCGACACCAAAAAAGAGAGAAAAAAAAAGAAAAAAAATATGAACTTCACTTTTCAATCCCAGAAAAAAGGTTGGAAAGTGATATTCCACAGTAGCCACCACCATTAACGAACCATGTGTCTCTTCAAACCAATCACCTTTATATCTCGACTACTTTTTAAGTCTTTAACTATTTGGTCAACCTACTCTAACTTGACTGTGTTGGTGTTGCTAATTCGTGGTGACCAATCGTGATTGCTGATGGTGGAGGAAGAATACTTTGGTTCATTGCTCTCTCAACACCGGCATCCATTAAAACGTTTTGAATGGTGAAGCTTTTGGATTGTTTTGGATAGTGATCTAATACTTCTAAGGCTAAAACCCATATGATTCAAGACATCTGCTTTTTCTTTCACTTTAGACATTGAAGGCAAGAATTTTACTGTCTGAAAAAATTTATAGCATTATAATTTTGAACAATTTTTTTATGAGAAGCACAACTAAAATGATACCCAAAAAAAAAAAAAAAAAAAAGGATTTTTTCCCAATATCATATAAACTCACTATATATATACTAAGACATCGTTGGTGAAAACTAGTGATGTTATGAAATATGCCATAGTGTAATTAGACTATAAGAGCATCCACATCAATTCGTGGAAATTTTTTTCCATTTTACACGTCTAAAACCTATTTTTTTTATTTTACACACTTATTTTTACAAAATACCCACATCAGTTTGTCTATTATACATATTTATTCAAATATAATATTCATTTCTTTAACCCAACACAACCCACACAGCAACCATCATCAGCCACCATTTCTCTCAAGATCGATGCCTCCGGCCTCCCACCGTGCAACAAGATCGATACTAGAATCCACACAAGCCGATCACACCGGAATCCCAAAGAAAACTAGTAAAAAAAAAAAGATTGATAAGGCAAAAAAAAAAAAAGGATCAAAACCCATGAGATTCACGGCAGGCTCAAGCTCAAGCTCAAGCAGTAAGAAAAGATTCTAGGCTCAAGCTCAACCAGTAAAAAAAGATTCACGGCAACCTCAAGCTCAACCAAAAATGGATCAAAACCCACAAGATTCTAGGCGACGGACCCGTCGGAGAACTCCGTTTGTGTTGTAGGTGACAGACTCATCCAATGACTTGGCTTGCTCGACCTCATTCTCATCGGTGGCGGTGGTGATTGGCAAAAGCTAGAGGAAGAAAGCTTGATGAGAGATGAGAGAAAGAGAGAGTTGTGTTGTGCACCTGAGAGAGAGGGAGCTGAGAGTCCGGTAGAGAGGAGAGGGAAAAAACTATTAAAAAAATTAAATACACATGCTACAGCGTCCGTGTAAATTTACACGGGTACTGTAGCTCGCTGAAAAATTTAAAAGACTTTACACATTTTTAAATAGACTGATGTGGGAAGTTTTGTGGGTTATATGTGTAAAATTCCTCTCTTTTTCTATTATACAAGAGTATACAAGAGCTGTTGTGTATGCTCTAAAAACTAGACTTTATTAACATATTTTTTCTCTAACAAGAAAGTCTCGTGTCTATTGACATTATCCCATGTTGTTAAGGAGAGAGTTGGCAGAGTACTAGTTTGGGGTGGGCTTGGCTCTTATATATGGAGAAAATCTTTTTTTTTTTTTTTTTTCACAAAGTAAACTCAAACATTGAGTTTTTTTTCCCCGCCTCTCACTCCAGGTATTTAAATTTCCATTTTGTATTCTTCTTATTTGTCGGGGTCTTAAATTTGAAAGAGAGAACATTTGTTACTTGACACCTTGACTTGGCACATCATGTTAGATTCTAACTTAACTGAAAAGTTAAAAAAACATGGTAGCGTTATATCAAATAATGTCACACCTCGACGTTGTCTTTATTGAATGAAATTCGACCAGTTAACTAGCAACATGAATATCCTAACACCATTAGTAATCTAGAAAGAAATAAGATTCATAAGGAACAATCTACTCAGATATGCAGTGAAAAAAAAAGTCTACTCAAATATATGCAAGATATAAACTAAAACATACCTCAACTTGCTTTAGCATCACAGCTAATTGCAAGATGGTGTTGCCACCATCATGGTCTTTTGAATTGAGAAAGTCGCCTTTGTCACTCACAGATTCTACCAACAGTTTCAAAGCCTCCAGTTGGTTGTGTTTGACACGAAGTGTAAAACAGTCTCTCCCCCATCAAGCATAACTTGTGTTGAATCAGGCCGTGTAATAATGAACTCTTTCACAACCTCAACCCCCCCTCTTATGACTGCGTAGTGGAGAGGAATTCTCCCATCTTGATCACGAATTAAGCATGCATTGCTATTTGCATGCAATAGTGCTCGAACAATGTCTACATGGCCCTCAGCAGAAGCCAAGTGGAGGGGGCATCGTTTGTGAGAGTCCAACTCGACAGCGAGCTGAGGTTTTTGAAGTAAGAGAGCTTTACTAAAATCAAGCTGCCCAGCTAAAGCTGATATGTGTAATGGAGTTTCACTGAAAGAAGTTAGTGAAATCTTACTAAGCGTGGGTCGTTATGGATCAACCTATACAATGGGGTTGTAGACCCACTCATTGATGCATTGTAAAGTTCTAGTATATCATCTTCTTCGCGCCTTACTTCCATTCTCTCACTCTTTCTCTCTGTCTCTTGCTCTCTCTATGTGTGTGTGGTTTGTGATTCCGAAAATTAGCGTATAAATAGATGCATGCGGTCCACATACCAATATTAACCATTGCTTGAGCAATCCACTATGACAGGAAAAAAGTTGAGAGTGACAATCGGTACTGTAGGTGTTGGACGAATCAGATATTTCATTCTCAATCACACACACTCACAGGCCAGTTCGAAATATCATGAGTATTATTTTACGTGATTATATTATAGTTATTGCATGGTCTTGAGGGCCAGTTCTAATTTCTTGTTGCAACCTAACTTGAACTTTTGTTTCAAGTGGTTAACAAAAGAATATATCCCAAGTAAAATTGGAAAGAGGCTTTCGGCTCAATCTCTAGCCTACAAAAGAAAATTATAGTTAGAAGATATTGTTCTCGATTAGTTTGGCTTTTTATTTAATTATTTATGTTATTTGTTTGTGCATAGTTTTTCCTTTTTAAAGCTTTTTTTTTTTTTAAGATACAACTGTATTTTATTTGATTTTTTTAATAAAATAAAACATCTACTTTCATAGGAGCATTAAATTAATAATTCGAAGACATATTAGGTTGTGTTGAAATTCTGGTTAATCTTTATAGGCCCACTGAGCAGTGGCGGCGCCACGTTCAAGGGTGTTCCTGAGAGAACACCCTGACCTGAAAAAAAAATAAATTTTATATATAATAATTAAAAATAAATTTATTTGTTTACCCTTAAAAAAAAATTAGGAACACCCTCAACCAAAATTAGGAACATCCTCAATCAACCAAAATTAGGAACATCCTCAACCAACGTTATTGATCCCGTGCCGTTCCAGCTGAGATGTGGATTTCAGTAGGTACTAGTTTTGTATCTGATACAGAAGAGAAAAGAAAAAAAAAAAAAAAGAGTGAAGAAGTGGTTGTGACGAGAACGTAGAGGGTAAGATAAAGAAAAAGTTGAAAGAAGATGAGAATATAAGAGACTTATGGTAAAGATCAGGGACATTCAAATAAAGAAGACGAAGACTATAAGAAGAGAAGACAAACCAATAGTCTAGACTCCTTTAGAAGAGATGAATCTTAAAAAAATAAAATAAAAAAAATCATAAGATCAGCAAACGTGTTACTAAAGACTGTATCTAGAGTTTCAACTTTCAATGTATTGGTTTCCAGCTGTATCTAGAGTAGAATGCTAAAGGTTGTTTTTTTTATTATTTAAAAAAAAATAGTAAGTGGTTGATAAGGTGCTGGTAACTTAACAATACTTATACCAGAGTAATATTTCTACTGTTTCTAGAATTTATATATATATATATATATAAATGTGTGTGTGTGAGAGAGAGAGAGAGAGAGAGAGAGAGAGTAAAGGATTCTTTTTGTACATTCAAGAGGTGCTTTGACTCTCATATTTATTGTACATTTGTACTGTTTACAACTATCCAAAATATGAATTTTATTTATAAAAAAATTATAAAAAAATATTTTAATCCAATTTTATTTAAATATTAAATTTAATTCATTATTTTATATAATAATAATTGTAAGGACTGGGTTTGAGCACCATTTCTAAGGGATAAGTGAATTCAAGTCCAGCTAGCCCAATACAATAAATTTGTAGAGAATGAGTAGAAGAACTGAGCTTTGATGAGTGTAACAACAGTTAAAGATGGTTTGAAGAAAGAATGAGTAAAACAAATATGGACTTGGGAAAGCAATTCAATCCTCGGCACTGATTCGAGGAGTTTTAACTTATTATTTCTTTAGTGACAGTGACAATGGTTACAAAGTTAGTTCAGATTGCTACAATGTTTTCTCTGGTAAAATCCCCCATTCGTTTTCTCAGAGCTCCTTCTTCCTTATATACTACTTTCCTTCTTCATCTCCACCATACATATGCAAGTCAGATCTGCTGTTGTTGGTCTTTGTCACATCAACCTCCTCCTAAAGCTCTTAGGTAGTAGCTGTGAGTCTGAAAAGCCACCACTCAAGTATCATTTTCATATTAATGCGGTCAGAGTGTTAGTTGTAGAGTATTTAATGTGGAGGCAACAACTTTTCTTGGAATTGCTTGCCATACTCCAGTGTGCTTACTTGCTGTACTTATCTTTTTCCTTGGAGTACTTTGGAAAATTATCTTTGCCGGTAACTCACCTTTCCTCTACCTCGGCTTTGGTTAGCCGAGGATAGAGTTGTCCTCAGCATGGTTTCTTAGGTTGCCTTAATCACTATTGCCTTCTTCATATACGATTATGGGTCTTGGCATGGGCTTCAGGCCTAATACAAAAGGTAGATGTATATCACTGGGCTCTATGACCCCACAGTAATAATATATATATATATATATATTATTTTAAGGAACTCCAAAATACTCTAAAACAATACATCGAAATAGGTTGGTACTGAAATGGCCCACTCAACTTTTAATTACATTATACATATTAATTATACACATAACAAATTATAGAAGACAATTAATAAACAAATTAAACAACTAAATTATGTTAGGCTAAACAATAATGAAACAATACATTATAAAAGATAAACGAATTATATTACATTAGGCTAAACAATAATTAATAATTTTATAATTAGTGAAATAACAATATAACAAATTATAGTTTATAAAAGACAAACAAATTAATGAAACAACTAAACAACAATAATTAATAATTTTATTAATATTTCAAATGAACTTATAGTTTATTGTTTATTCTTTTGATAGAATTATAGATAAATATTTGATAAGAAAACCACGTAGAAGGCAATTGTAAATTTTATGTATTTGCGTGTTTTTTTATTGTTGTTGTCAATATACAAATTTTTCCTTTTATTAAATTGTGTAATTTATGCTTATTGAAGAACACCCTGAAAAAAATTCCTGGAACCGCCACTGCCACTAAGGCACTAAGGGCATTACCTTTTCATTTTGTAAATTTTCCAAGCAAAAGCATGAAAGGCTATAGTTCCGATCAGTCAATAACAGTCCTAGTAAGTGTTTGTGGCGTGCCACCATTAGTCTTAACTCGTAATTTTGTATTAAAAACCATATTTAAAAATTTTGAAAGTATTTTCAAAAAATAAATAGAAGGAAATTGAAATCTTGATTTTTCAAAAAGGTATAAAATGATTATATATAATGGATGTTAGGTAACGAGAAATCTATTTTCTTTGTGCAGTTGGGACATGTCAGTGTCATATTATCAACTTTATTTTTAGGCAAAAATGCAAAACTAACCATCTAACTTTCAGCTTTTGTCATTTCAGTCCTTTAACTTTTAGCTTTGTCATTTTAGTTCTTTAAGTTTCAATTTTTGTCAATGTACTATTCTGTTAGATATATGTTAAGCGGTCCGTTAAGTCTATTTTTTTAAAAAAAAAATTTCGTAATTAAAAGTAAAAAAAGAAAAAAAGAAAAAGAAAAAGGGAAAACATTGAAGGGAACAACGTCGTCCCCTTCCCCTGAAATGAGAGAGTGTTTCGATCCACATCAGTCAGGATACTATTCAGGTCAGCAATGCTTGCTGGGAACTCTACTGCCTCGAGCATGGCATTCAGGTTTGCTTTCTCATTTTTACCTTTCGCATTGTAATAATTTTTCTTTTCCGTTATGTGATTAGTTAGATCCGATTCAAAACAAGTTCAGTTTTTCACAGAATGGCTAGATCTCGTTGTATATTGTGGTAGATCATAATTATTGTATATTATTGTTGTTTTATTTATGTTCTATAATTTTGAAATATTTAGATTTAGCTACTTCGAGAACCTAGATTAGCCTTAGTTGGCCTCTGCGTAGTAAGCTATATGTAAATTTCATTTGCTGAAAATTCACCCTTGGAAATATTTAGATTTTAGTTACTTTGAATCTTGCTAGCAATGTGTAAATTTAATTCTCTGAATTTTTGTTTTTTGTTTCAGGCCAGATGCCAAGTGATAAGACTGTCGGCAGAGGAGACGAGGACTTCAACACCTTCTTCAGTGAAACTGG
Organism: Quercus suber; assembly: GCF_002906115.3. Classification (NCBI taxonomy): domain Eukaryota; kingdom Viridiplantae; phylum Streptophyta; class Magnoliopsida; order Fagales; family Fagaceae; genus Quercus; species Quercus suber. The sequence goes on from NW_027069547.1 coordinate 1,116,138, forward strand.
TGCCAGAAAGCATGTTCCTCATTCCCCTTCAATTTTTTTTTTTTTTAAATAACAGATTTTATTTTCTTTTAATTACAATTTAAAAAAAAAAAATAGACTTAACGGCACCACTTAACAGTTGTCTAACAGAATACTATATTGACAAAAATTGAAACTTAGAGGACTGAAATGACAAAGCTAAAAGTTAAAGGACTGAAATGACAAAAGCTGAAAATTAGAGAGTTAGTTTTGCATTTTTGCCTTATTTTTACACTTTCTTCCATGGAAATTCACCTTAGAATGGTGCGCCTCAAGCATATATAGGTCCTACCTATTTCTTCAAATATAAAAATAAAGTTGATAATTATTCGCTCATGTTCACAGAAAATTTGTTCCTTTCAAGGCCCCTCCCCTTTTGTTTAAAAAAAATTCATAACATGACTTTTGTCTTGGCTGGATATAGACTTTTAACTAGATATGAGATAAGGAAGTATTACAAATTTGAAAGGGTTCATTTACCATGGAAACAACATGGAAAAGTATCCTCAAATTTGTTTAATTTCTTTACTAGAAGATAAGAATGAATGATTGAGGTCTCATGTACATTGTTAAAATGCGTTTCATGTGGTGTTGACAGGTGCCTGAGGAGTGGCGATAGGTGGGCCATGGACATTAGGGTTTTAAATCTCTCTCTCTCTCTCTCTCTCTCTCTCTCTATATATATATATATATATATATAAAATTTAACTAAGGAACTCCCTATATTTTTAAAAAATTGTACAAAATTCATATTAAATGATTAGTGCATCATTTTTATGCTTCATAATATTTTTATGTCATGCTCATAGCTCATTAAATCAAAATGTATTCAAGATATATTTCCTAAAAATTGATAAGCTTATATAAATAATTAGTACATAATTTTTTCCTCATATTACTCTTATACCATGTATAATCTATTTTCTAGGAATAGATTAGTAAGTCTATTTCATAAAGTCTTCTCTATTTTTTTTTTTTAAAAAGATATTTTTTATTTTACATTTGGAGACGTAGGTCCTACCTAGGGGAAACAGGAGCTTCCCACTTCCCAGTGAACATCGTCTTGATCGAGGCTGAGTTTGAACCATGCTGAAATTGGTATTGTGTATTTAATTTGCTGTGATTGTGCTGATTTTGTTGTTTGTCTATGCCTACTATTGGTAATTTGCTAATCATGTACACAATTGGTCTATAATTGGTAGATTAGCTTAAAATTTGAATCAGAGCTTAGGATCAAAGTCATTACCATATTTAAATTTGATAATCTCATTATTTATGAGGGAATTTGACTGCAAACGTCATACAAAATGAAAAGAATATGTAGAGGATCCAATAACAACATGAAAATCCATTCTAGTCCGGCCAAATCCCCATACATCATTTATAATCTTTATTAAAAACATAGAATTTAAAAAAAAAAAAAAAAAACGCAGCTATAGGCTATAGCTGCGTTTCCAAATATGGCCTATCCTGTGTGACTATGGCCCCCCTGCGAGACCTAGAGCTGCGTTTTTAAAAACACAGCCTAAACCGAGTCTGTAGCTGCGTTTTTTACACCCTATAAACGCAGCCCAAACAGGGTCTATAACCACGTTTTCTACAAAATGCAACTATAGGTCCCACATTTGTGGGTGTGTAAAAACGCAGCTATAGGAGGGGTCTAAAATGCAGCTACAGTGCTGCGTTTTTAAAAACACAGCTAGAGAACCCAACATTGGGTTTTCTTGTAGCCGCGTTTTTAGAAACGCGACTATAAGGTTTTCTTCTTTTTCCTTTTTTTTTTTTCCCCCTTCCTAAACACATTCCTGCCCAAAACAAGACCTGTAATTCCTGCCAACACTCAAATGTAACCAATTGGAACCAACAAAACAAATTGTCTGCACTCAACAATTCCTAACCAATTGCCAACAAACAAAACAAGTTCATTGCCAAAAGATTAATTACATAAACAAATAATATATGGTTCATTAACATGCAGGAATAGCAACAAGAGAAGCCCCTATAATGGGTACTTGAATTCCAAAAGTGATACTCTTTGAGAAGTGCAGGGAGAGATTTTCTAACCAATTGCATGTCACCAGTCCTGCTGTATATAGCATGAACCCATGGTTTTAAAAACCGGTACGGTCAAAGAATCGAAAAAATGAGTAATTACCGGTTTTGTGGTTCAACCGGGGTCCAACCAGTGGTCGAACCGGTGATGTCATAAATATTTAATTAATAATTTTAAAATTATAAAAATAGTTAATAAAATATATAATAAGATTATTACATATAATATTATGTTAAAATATATATAACATATTTTTAAAAAATTATGTGAGTTTTTACATCTTACATGTAGAAAATAAACAATAACCAAATATAAATAAACAATAACCAAAAATTATTTTCAAAACATAACATTTAGTGACACCCTTCTTTTAGGTTTATTTTTTTT